>NW_020664489.1:1078567-1086483 GCF_002925995.2 Terrapene triunguis | reverse complement strand
TGTATGTGTGAAACTGATTTTTTCTTCCTAAGTGGAGCACTTTGCATTTGTCTTTGTTAAACTTCATCCTGTTTAACTCAGACCATTTCTCCAATTTGTCCAGATCATTTTGAATTATGACCCTGTCCTCCAAAGCAGTTGCAATCCCTCCCAGTTTGGTATCATCCGCAAACTTAATAAGCGTACTTTCTATGCCAATATCTAAGTTGTTAATGAAGATATTGAACAGAGCTGGTCCCAAAACAGACCCCTGCGGAACCCCACTCGTTATGCCCTTCCAGCAGGATTGGGAACCATTAATAACAACTCTCTGAGTATGGTTATCCAGCCAGTTATGCACCCACCTTATAGTAGCCCCATCTAACTTGTATTTGCCTAGTTTGTCGATAAGAATATCGTGCAAGACCGTATCAAATGCCTTACTAAAGTCTAGGTATACCACATCCACAGCTTCTCTCTTATCCACAAGACTCGTTATCCTATCGAAGAAAGCTATCAGATTGGTTTGATATGATTTGTTCTTTACAAATCCATGCTGGCTGTTCCCTATCACCTTACCACCTTCCAAGCGTTTGGAGATGATTTCCTTAATTACTTGTTCCATTATCTTCCCTGGCACAGAAGTTAAACTAACTGGTCTGTAGTTTCCTGGGTTGTTTTTATTTCCCTTTTTATAGATGGGTACTATATTTGCCCTTTTCCAGTCTTCTGGAATCTCTCCCGTCTCCCATGATTTTCCAAAGATAATAGCTAGAGGCTCAGATACCTCCTCTATTAGCTCCTTGAGTATTCTAGGATGCATTTCATCAGGCCCTGGTGACTTGCAGGCATCTAACTTTTCTAAGTGATTTTTAACTTGTTCTTTTTTTATTTTATCTGCTAAACCTACCCCCTTCCCATTAGCATTCACTATGTTAGGCATTCCTTCAGACTTCTCGGTGAAGACCGAAACAAAGAAGTCATTAAGCATCTCTGCCATTTCCAAGTTTCCTGTTACTGTTTCTCCCTCTTCACTAAGCAGTGGGCCTACCCTGTCTTTGGTCTTCCTCTTGCTTCTAATGTATTGATAAAAAGTCTTCTTGTTCCCCTTTATTCCCGTAGCTAGTTTGAGCTCATTTTGTGCCTTTGCCTTTCTAATCTTGCCCCTGCATTCCTGTGTTGTTTGCCTATATTCATCCTTTGTAATCTGTCCTAGTTTCCATATTTTATATGACTCCTTTTTATTTTTTAGATCATGCAAGATCTCGTGGTTAAGCCAAGGTGGTCTTTTGCCACATTTTCTATCTTTCCTAACCAGCGGAATAGCTTGCTTTTGGGCCCTTAATAGTGTCCCTTTGAAAAACTGCCAACTCTCCTCAGTTGTTTTTCCCCTCAGTCTTGATTCCCATGGGACCTTACCTATCAGCTCTCTGAGCTTACCAAAATCCGCCTTTCTGAAATCCATTGTCTCTATTTTGCTGTTCTCCCTTCTACCCTTCCTTAGAATTGCAAACTCTATGATTTCATGATCACTTTCACCCAAGCTGCCTTCTACTTTCAAATTCTCAATGAGTTCCTCCCTATTTGTTAAAATCAAGACTAGAACAGCTTCCCCCCAGTAGCTTTTTCAACCTTCTGAAATAAAAAGTTGTCTGCAATGCAGTCCAAGAATTTGTTGGATAGTCTGTGCCCCGCTGTGTTATTTTCCCAACATATATCCGGATAGTTGAAGTCCCCCATCACCACCAAATCTTGGGCTTTGGATGATTTTGTTAGTTGTTTAAAAAAAGCCTCATCCACCTCTTCCACCTGGTTAGGTGGCCTGTAGTAGACTCCTAGCATGGCATCACCCTTGTTTTTTACCCCTTTTAGCCTGATACTTAAGTTTGTAAGGGCATTGAAAGTGTTAAGATCAGCTTAGAATACATTTTGCTTTTATTTCATTTGACCAAATCTGACTTGTTATGCTTTGACTTATAATCACTTAAAATCTATCTTTATAGCTAATAACTCTGTTTGTTTGTTCTACCTGAAGCAGTGTGTTTGGTTTGAAGTGTCTCAGAGACTCTCCTTGGGATAATAAGCCTGGTACATATCAATTTCTTTGTTAAATTGATGAACTCATATAAGCTTGCAGCATCCAGTGGACATAACTGGACACTGCAAGATGGAGGTTCCTAGGGCTGTGTCTGGGACTGGGGATATTGGCTAGTGTCATTCGCTTGCAAGTAGCTGGGAGCAATTTACATGCCAGAGGCTGTGTGTGAACAGCCCAGGAGTGGGGGGTCTCACAGCAGAGCAGGGTAAGTCTGGCTCCCAGAGTCAAGGATTGAAGTGACCTAGCAGATCACTGGTCTAGATAACATGAGAGGGAAACGTCATACCCCTCTGCCCGCCTAGCTTTATGCTTTATATGTGACCTAATCCCTTGGATGGTGCTTTCTATTGTTTCATCCATCTTACTCCATAAAGGAACTTACTTGCCTCTTACATTTATCTTGAGCAAAGGGTGGTTAGCATGCCCTTCAGCTTCAGTGAAGTCTATGACTGCCTCTAGAGCAAAGACATGCATGCTGGCAGTCACCAACAACCTCCAGGATCACAGTATCATTAAAACTCAGTTTGGCTGCCTCTGCTCTAATGCTAAGATTTAAAAGAATTGTGCAAAATGTTCAGAATGAAATGCAAGGGATGTAACTAGAGCTGGGCAAAAATTTTGGATGAAATTTTTTTTCACTGAAAAATGCACATTGAGGGCAACCAAAACGTTTCACAAATTTGTCAAATTGTTTCAGTTAGAAAAAAAATTCACAGATTCTAAGTATTTTGTAACTCTTCTATTCAAAGCGACTTTTTGTTTTGAATTGTACGTCTGTTTTAGTTTAAAGGGTTATACCTCAAAAATGAAACAAAAATATTTTGTTTGACCCAAAAGGATTTTTTAAACTTTTTTGGTTCACCAAATATATATCTTTCGGTTCAACGTGAAACAAATTTTCTTTTTCTTTTTCGGTTTAGCCACTGACATGAAAAATTGGTTTCACATAGCTCTAAATATAACTAGGCTGGATGGTCCATTTCACCGTCACTCCTTTCTGCAGCCAGGCAAATAATCCACAGTGCATTGCACTGCATGTTTTGGAGAGAAACCTGATACCAGGCTCTCCTAGCACTCAATCTCACTGAATCAAGCACAAAAATTATCAAGAAAAAAGAGCAGAGGGCTGGAGGATTAAATATATAAAGTTTAGCAGTGAGATGACTCAGGGATGAGTCAGTCTACAAATATTTGAAGGGAAAGGAAATATATAATGTGATACATGGGGGTAGAAGACTAAGAAAGAAAATTTTAGGAAAATCTTCCTCACAGTGAGATGTTAGAATCTGTCTTTTCTTATAGAAGCAGAAGCCCCATCTCCTGGGACACTTGAAACTAGGCTGGACAAAGCACAGACAAGCGTACTGTGGAGAACAATCCTGCAATGCTGGGGAGATGGCGTGGATGATCAAACTGGTCTTTCCACATCTAGCTTCTATGATTTTCTATGTTTATCACAGCTGAGCAGTTATATGATGTATTTCTAAATGAAGGTGATTTTAAAAATCTCACACACATACAGAATCAGAGGAGGAAGCAGTGAGACTGGACAAATCCTCTCACCACCTGTGCTGCAGCAACATCAGTCTTTCAGTGAGTCAAGTAAAAGAGGAAAAACATAGTGACAAATTGAACAGCTAAATAACCTGCGAAAACAAAAGGCAGCAGCTGAAATGCTCCAAAACAGCCTGTCATAGCTGCTGAACAAGGAAGAATTGAGACTGGGCGTACGTCTACACTTACTTCCTGGTTCGGTGGCAGGCAATCGATCTTCTGGGATCGATTTATCGCGTCTTGTCTAGACACGATAAATTGATCCCAGATCGATCCCGGAAGTGCTCGCCGTCGACGCCGGTACTCCAGCTCAGCGAGAGGAGTACGCGGCATCGACGGGGGAGTCTGCCTGCCGCGTCTGAACCTGCGGTAAGTTCGGACTAAGGTACTTCGAATTCAGCTACGTTATTAACGTTATTAGCTGAATTTGCGTACCTTAGTCCGAAGTGGGGGGTTAGTGTGGAGCTTGCACAAAGGCAAAAGTGTGCTACCTACAAGTCCTTTTCAGGGACAGGTACACACTACCGACCCCACCTTCGTTGCTGGTGTAAGAGACCCTCACTGCACTCTCATATCCTACCACAACAGATCAATTCGCTTGTATGTGTAGTCTGCTATGGAAATCTCAGGGCCAGAAGACTTAGGGTGCATTTATACTGCAAAAAAAACCCCTCTTACGGCAGCAAATCTCAGAGCCTGGGTCAACTGACTGAGGCTCGTGGGGCTCACACTACAGAGCTAAAAATAGCAGTGTAGACCTTCAGGTTCAGGCTCTGCCCCCTCACCAGGGTTAACAGCCTAGGCTCCAGCCTGAGCTACATGGGATGGAAATCTCTGCTCCCTCTGTAGGATCTACCCTTGGATAATCCCTTCCTCACTGTAGTTATATCCTGATACCCCAGACAATCCAGACCTGGCAATATAAACAGTTCTACACTTTCAGTCATTTGTATGGTTTCCAATAGTAAAAAAAAAAAATGGCTGCATAAACTGAGGTGTGCTCAGGTACCACTGGCGCTCATAACAAATTATTAATCGTATACCAGTCAGTGATGTAGATCGGAGAGAGCAGATGCTGTGAGTTGGTGTGTCTCCCTCTAAAGTAATTTACCTGAAAATTCATACTAGAGTGAACCGTCTGGGAATACTGTTGGACCCGCCTGTTGTTTTTAGATGACATACAGCATTAGTAAGCAAGACAGCTTTTCACCTAATTCCAACCAGAAGGTTTTGATTCTTTCTTTTGTATGTGGATTTTTTTTACCAATTTCAGTGCCACCATGAGATTGGTCTAATGCAATGTGCCCTCTATGGGGATGTAAGCTCAGGGTTAGTGGGACTTGAGTCAGCTAACCTGTGTTATGGAAACCTGGGCTTGAGTGTCTACACTGTATTTTTGCCCTACGTTAAGACTTTGAACCAAGGGCTCTGTCGTCCACTTCAGTGCACAGGCCCAAGTCAAAGTAACCATATCCCAGAGTCCCTAGCTCCCCTGAAATGTGGCCACTCTAGCTCTAGGACCATGGTGCACTGTGGGAAGAATTTACTGCCCGCGCTGCACATTATAGGAAGTTTGAAGCAGCTCGTTTTGCTAAAGGTTTGATTGGTACACTTGCCATTGCAAACCAAGGAGGCTCTCTGATATCTATCCAGCAGATTGGTGATCAGAAGATAATAGGTTAACACTGACCTGAGTTGCTGCAGTTTGCAAAGTGGGGTGTCTTCTGTTTTCAGTAGAGTGGATTGCAGAGTGTTGGGATAGAGAGGACTAAGGAAGTTGTCCCATGGATGTGAGATACTTCTGACCGACTTCAAAGAAATAGGGCTCAGATCCTGCATCCTAGCTTAACTTGAGCTCAGACCGTCCAGCCCCCAAGTATCCTGGGACCTTCGGTCCAAGCCCTGGGTTAAGGCAATTGGAGTGTAGTCACAAGGGATGGGTGTAAACTTGAGAACGGGCTCAAGCACGGGATTATGTTGCAGTGTAGACATACTATATAGGGCTACATCTTAAATCCACTCAGAGACCAAAGCTTGTCAGAGTGTAAAAGGCCCACTTTTTACCTGGAGTTTCTCAATATTAGCATATGACACCAATGCTCTGTGATCTGCAATGGCCACCAATTGGTTTTCAGGTGCTTGTTATGAATTATAAAGCTCTAAAGGGCTTGAGACCTGCCAATTTGTGAGATCGCCTCTCTCCGTTTGGAATGTTGCCACAGCTGTGATTAGTGGAGGCACTTGAGCTGTAGTCCTCTTTGTTTAAAAGGGTATTCCTTGTAAGGAGTTCTCACCTCTGGAATTCACTCCCCAAGCAGGTCCTAAAAAGCTTTTTTTTTTTTTTACCTTTGGGACAAGCAGCAAGGCTCATCTCTTTCCCCAGGCTTCTGAGAAGCAAGGGAACAGTGTCTGTGCACTGAGGATTAGTATATGTTGGTGGGATAATTTTTGTTTGTTTTTTTGTTTGTTTCTGGTTGGCTAGTTTCTGATGTTGTGGAGCCCCATTGGTGTAGCTTTTTTATTTTATTTTTTTTGGTTTGGGTTTTTTGAATATGTATGAGTGACTATTTTAACATATCTAAGGCATCTAGAGATTTTGATAGGTTGTTTTTTTTAAATCTATAATCAATAAATGCCTGCCAGTCATGTGACTACATAAGTATGTAGTATATATCCCTATAATGCAATGTATAATGAAATAACCAGGTTTCTCTTAGTCAATCTCCATGGGACAGATGAAGGAAGATGGTGTGTTCCCAGCCAATGGGAGGTCTCCCATTTCCTCTTATAGCTGCCTGGAGATGGCTGACCCCCACCTTCTACCCTTTTATACAGGATGACACCATCTGGGCCAGAGAGCCTAATTTACCTCTTATTTTCAACAATTTTACATCAGTGTAACTTCATTGAAGTTACTTCTGATTTACACTTATGTAGATGACAAGGGAATCAGGCCCATCAAGGCTAAAACAGACAGGTGTCTATAGGAAGAATGAGTGTCTTGACAATCTCAAAAATATATACTTGACTATCTTTATTTTAAAAATAACCATGAGATAAGGGATTTAATTAATGCTAATGCTTCCATAATTATACAGCTCAAACAAACACTGTGCAAGAACTGTAGCAGTTTTTTACTAGTTGAGCTGCCTTCTCTGTACTGTAAGAAAGTACAAATTATCTTCTGCCCAGTGCTATGCTGAGAGCCGACAAAGTCTCCTAGGGACTAATTCATTCCTCAGCAAACCTACAGCAGGAAAGAACTTGGCATCTTATCTCTTAGGTACAGATGATCAAAGAGGTCCACTTCCCAGCATATAGTTTAGCATCTGTGATTACAATGTAACATGCCAAGAGGCTGTATGTCTGACAGCCAGAGTCCCAGGAGTACAACTCTTTTTCTAGAACTAAAATCCATTCAGAAATCTTACAGATCATTCAACAATAAAAAGGAGACATCAAGCATGACATGGTGGTGCAGCAGTAGCTGCGCTGTAGTTTAGGTTGTGTTACACAACTGACTTTAACAGGAACTTTAAACCTTTATTTTGTAAAAGTCTGACCTCAGTAGTGTTAATGTAAGGAACTCACAGTTGCCTGGCAACCCAATGAGCGTGGCTGGGCCCAATAAGCTCTCACAAAGTGACTGTGCTCGCTGATTGTACAGAAGAGCCAACAGATCATCATTTAAGCCTTGTAGCAACAGTAGCACAGTGGCTGCTCCAATGTGTTCCACGCCCACAGCTGCACCAGACCTGCTTCCGGTACCAGGGGTGAAAGTAACTTACATTTCTTACCGGTACGGCCGTCTCGCAAGCAACCCACCTCTCCTACACACTTAACTTCATGGATCCCTTTGCATGAATTTGATATAGAAATTAAAGCTACTACTATCGATACTGTCGCTAATAAAACTTTCATATTGGAATAAAAGCCTGAAAAGTGAAAACTCACTCTGTCACATTTCTCTCCTACCTCCTCTAGCCAGGCTGCAGAAGGCGGCTAGGCTCGGCGCTTCACCTCTGCCTCAGACTCAGCAGTGGAGAAGCCCAAGGGGTGCCTGCATAACAGCTTAAACTCAGCTCTGTCCGCGGTTCAACCGCATGATTAGGAGCCATTTTGTTGGTGGTGTGACCAAAGGGCAGTTTTTTTCTGCCCTGGATCCAATACAGAAATACAGTCGGAATCGGGGACCATTTCCGAGTTCAAGTCTATCCCTCCCCATCAGAGAACGGATGTGTCAAGGCTGGATCCCCACTTTGAACTTTAGGGTTCAAATGTAGGG
>NW_020664489.1:993864-1078557 GCF_002925995.2 Terrapene triunguis | reverse complement strand
GTCTCTGTACATAGAGAGCTGTTACCCTTCCCTTTATAGTTATGACAGGATGTGATACCCAAACTGCTTGCAGATCCTCGTTGAAATGTTACTTTGAAAAAAAATGGAGAATGTGGTAGGAAGATGTGTCATGATGATCAGGGCTTATTTTTGGCAAAGGAATTTTGCTAAAGCAAGGAAAGAATCACAGGGAAAGCAATTAGCCTGCTAGACAAAACCACAAAGAGATCAGAGGGGAAACCTGGATATTTTGGGAAATTATTGTGTGTATATTAATTTATATACTGAATTAAACACCTGAAATGTCATTAGGACATACAGGCACAATCTCAGATCTCTTTTTATTTTGTTTCAGTGTCCTGCGGAGGCTGAAATTGACAAAATTTTCTCTAAGTATCTTGTATATTTCATGAAGGCTATTCTAATTGTCCTTCATTCACTTAGGGTGACCAGACAGCAAATGTGAAAAATCAGGACAGGGGATGGGAGGTATTAGGAGCCTATATAAGAAAAAGACCCCAAAATCAGGACTGTCCCTATAAAATCAGGACATCTGGTCACCCTACATTCACTTCTCCTTCACAGTTAATTTAAGGAATAATGTAACTATATTGAAAATTATGCCTTTATGGTCTTGGAGTAAAGGTTAGTCACCCCTCCCTGGCTAGCCAATTATGTAATGTATTGTCTAGTTGCCTATCTTTGTCCCATCTCAGAACAGTCCATGGAAAACCATCAAAGACCATTGCAACCAATCAAAACTACTTGGAGGTAAAAAGGAACATAACAGACAGGAGATTGCCCTGGTTGTGAATAAAGACAAAAGGCTGATTCAGTATATGGCAGTGCAGAGAAGGACCCTCTGGATCCATCCACTGAGGAGACATCTTATTGAGGTGGGGGCATTTTTCATGAAAGACTGTATCCTGTTTCCTGTGAAGCCAGCCAGCTCTGCATCAGACTCAACTTTGGGCAGGGGGTGGGGGATGGGGATGGCTACTTTATTAAACAGTAAAGGTAACTTAAGTGTAGGCCCTAGTTCATGTTTTGTTTAGGGCTGTCACACGATTAAAAAAATTAATCGTGACCATTTATTTAAATATTTTGGATGTTTTCTACATTTTCAAATATATAGATTTCAATTACAACACAAAATACAAAGTGTACAGTGCTCAGTTTATATGTATTTTTGTTTACAAATATGCACACTGTAAAAAACAAAAGAAATTGTATTTTTCAATTCCCCTATTGCAAGTACTATTGTTCAATCTCTTTATCGTGAAAATTGAATTTACAAATGTAGAATTATGTAAAAAAAACTGCATTCAGAAATAAAACAATGTCAAACTTTAGCGCCTACAAGTCCATTCAGTCCTACTTCTTCAGCCAATCGCTCAGACAAACAAGTTTGTTTACATTTGCAGGAGATAATGCTGCCGGCTTCTTGTTTACAATGTCACCTGAAAGTGAGAACAGGCATTCCCATGGCACTGTTGTAGCCAGCGTCACAAGATATTTACATGCCAAATGCCCTAAAGATTCATATGTCCCTTCATGCTTCAACCACCATTCCAGAGGACATGCGTCCATAGTGATGACAGGTTCTGCTCGATAATGATCCAAAGCAGTGCAGACCGATACATGTTCATTTTCATCATCTGAGTCAGATCCAGCAGAAGGTTGATTTTCTTTTTTGGTGGTTTGGGTTCTGTAGTTTCCACATCGGAGTGTTGCTCTTTTAAGATTTCTGAAAGCATGCTCCACAGCTCTTCCCTCTCAGATTTTGGAAGGCACTTCATATTCTTAAACCTTGGGTCAAGTGATGTAGCTATCTTTAGAAATCTCACATTGGTACCTTCTTTGAGTTTTGTCAAATCTGCAGTGAAAGTGTTCTTAAAACAAACAGCATGTGCTGGGTCATCCTCTGAGACTACTATAACATAACATATATGGCAGAATATTGGTAAAACAGAGCCAGAGACATACAATTCTCCCCCAAAGAGTTCGGTTAATTTAATTAATGCATTATTTTTTAATGAGCGTCATCAGCATGAAAGCATGTCCTCTGGAATGATGACTGAAGCATGAAGGGGCATAGGAATGTTTAGCACAGGGTCAGCAACCTTCAGCAGGCGGCCCATCAGGGTAATCCGCTGGCGAGCCGCAAGACATTTTGTTTACATTGACCGTCCACAGGCACAGCCCCCCACAGCTCCTGTTGGCCGGGAACGGTGAACTGTGGCCAGTGGGAGCTGCGGGGGGCCGTTCCTGTGGACGGTCAACATAAACAAAATGTCTCGCAGCCCACAGTGGATTACCGTGTTGGGCTACGTGCTGAAGGTTGCCGACCCCTGGTTTAGCATATCTGGCATGTAAATACCTCGTAATGCCAGCTACAAAAGTGCCATGCGAACACCTGTTCTCACTTTCAGGTGACATTGTAAATAATAAGCATTTATATCCCATAAATGTAAACAAACTTGTTTGTCTTCACGACTGGCTGAACAAGAAGCAGGACTGAATGGACTTGTAGGCTCTAAAGTTTTACATTGTTTTGTTTTTGAGTTCAGTTATGTAACAAAAAATATATACATTTGTAAGTTGCACTTTCACGATAAAGAGATTGCGCTACAGTACTTGTATGAGGTAAATGGAAAAATACTATTTATTTTATTTATCATTTTTAGAGTGCAAATATTAGTAATCAAAAATAATAATATAAAGTGAGCACTGTCGAACATAGTCCATTCTTGATTTCTGCTCATAATGGGGGCTGCAGTAGCTAGGAATGCTGGGAAAGGCAGAGATATAATGGCAAGCTTCTTGCTCAGGCTGGAGAGGCCAGAGAGGAGACAAGACTTGAGTGGGGCTATCCATGCTGAGAGCTAGGCAAGCAGCTTGGTATGGACTGTGGATAAAGCCCTGTCAAAAGGCCTAAAGAAAGGGAATAGAAGAGGGAACCCTGATGAGGTGTCAGCAATTTTTGGCTCAAGAACTTTGGTGAGTTCTGTGTTGAGGAGTGAAGATTATGAGTCTGATGGAAGAGGTAAGCTGCTCAGTTACATGGCCTCATTCATCAGTTGTGTGAACAGCTCTCATTGAAGATAATGGGAGCTCAGCATGTGGAGCTGTAGATTTGGAGCTGATCTATTCTCAGGCTGAGGGACTGGTAACATAATAGCTCTCAGGTGAGACCTTTAAAAGCAGAGATCCTGTCTCCTCTCTGTGGACACTAAAGATCCCATATCAATTTTGGAAAGAGGTAGGAATTTGCCTCTGTATCCTTGGCCAACATTTCCCCTCCCCATGTTATTGTGGGGTGGGCTTTATGGCTGGTGACTGCCATCAGCTGCATGTCAGTGGTCAATTGTGGGTTGTATTGAATCAGATGAGCCCCTATTGTTCTGATCCTTGCCCCTACCCATGAGTGACAATGAGGGAGGAGAAAAGGGGTAGGGAAAAAAAATGAACAGAGACACCCTACAGGGCCAGTGACACCAGGCAGCAGATGATCTTAAAAAGCCCAGTCCAGAAAGGGGAGGCCTCTTGGAACCCAGACAACAGAACATATTTCATTTAAGGACGCTGAAACAAAGAACACTTTGCTCAGCACCCACCTATAATGTTCACAGCATATACACCGAGAGAAGTTAGCTAAAAACTTAACATACTCTTCCTGGAAGGTTTCATGTAACACACAAGAACACAAAAACAGAGAGAGACCAAGTGGGCTGCTCCCTAAAACAGAAAGGCACAACTCAGCCCACCTTTTGCTAGGCAAGCTCTTTCCAAAGTGACTGCTGATACTCAGATTGCACACTTCCCTACAGAGCCCCTCGACTACAAGCAGGACCAGGAAACACCCTCCACTCTTAAAGTGTTAATTTGCAATTCCAGCACAGTCCTCAGTTCTCCACACCATCATTGTCATTCTTTGTTTGTATTAAGAAAGTGCCTGGAGCTCCGATGCTAGGCAATGTACAAAGATGGCTTCTGTGCCAAGTATAAGACGAGTCAAGTGGATACAACAAACAGACAAGGGGAACATAAGAAATAGTGGCAGTCACAGCCTACCAGCTGCCTACCCACTGCGGAGTGTTTTGCAGAGTCACCTGCACAGGTACATTTTAAGGATTGATTTGAAAGAGGACAGTGTGGTGGCTCTGCAGATTTCTATGGGTAATCCGTTGACATATAAGGGAAGGTGCGGGAGAGACTGTAAAGGCGCTTGTTGGAAACTGGATAAAATTGGTAATCCAGGCTAGCATTATTGTTAGAACAAAGGTGGGAGCTGCGCGTTCAACAACAGTCTAAGAGAAATAGGATATGAAAGGCCTTAAAGTGAAGACAATTATCTTGTGTTTGACAATGGGGAGTCAGTGGAGGGATGCAAACAGAGTGACTGACCTAGTCAAAGTGCCAAGCCAAAAAAAATTATCTTTGCAGCAGCATTTTGAATTGACATAAATGGGACAAGATGGTATTTGCCAAAGCAAAGGAGGTTATCACAGTCAAGACAAGCGATGATGAGGGGCTGGATGAGAGAGTTAGCTGTGAGGATGGAAAGGCAAGGTTTGATTTTGAGAGACGCTGGGCAGGAAGAAGCAGCCAGATTTAGACACTGCCTGGATGTGGCCCTAGAGAGAGTAAACACTGAGGCCATGCCTAGAAGTGATGGCCTAGAAAGCCTAGTGCCTGATGCATATAGGCCCTGGTCCACCTAAGTATTGCACAATATGCTTAGTTTTAAGTATGTTACAAGTCCTACTGAAGTCAGTGAATCAAAATATAAGTAAGAGATTCAACATTTTCTTAACAAACAAGGAAAAGTCACCAGTGATGCCATTCTCTTTATCTGTTTTGTTAAAGATGAGAACTATTTCACACAGCTCTAATTTTGCAGTGGATAATGTTGTGGCAAGAGCACAGGACTGGGAATCAGGAGGGCTGTGTTCTATATCCACATGCTTTCTGCGTAATTTTAAATCAAGTCACTTCCTGTGTCTAGGCCTCTATTTCTCTGTCTGTAAAATGGGGAGATAATACCTATCTCACAGATAAGTCATGTAGCTTGATTAATTTATATTTGTTAAGTGCCCTGAAATATCGAAGTATATATAGTTTTTAGGTACATATAGCATTTTGTCACTTTGAAGTCTTGTACGGGTATCTTCTATGCAATCTACCTGGCATTTGAAGAAAGAGCAGAACTTAGATGTCAATAAAAGCATTATATTTCAGAATTTGGCATCTATACTGTGGTAGTCAAAGATATGGTTCAGTAGATAACGGAATATTATCTAAGAAGGGTTCAGAATCAGTAGGAAAAGATTGCTGGTAGTAAACAGGAGCTAAGGTTATAACTGTCACTGTGATTTGTCAGTTTTCATATAATGAATACTTAAGGATCTATTCTGCCAGCATTACTCACGTTGTGTACGCTATGAGAAGTCTCATTGAAATCAATGGAATTCCTCACAAAACATGGAACTATCAATAGGATTATGGGTGGAAGAATCGGGTTCTTAATAAGCAGAACTATACATTATAATATCATCTAGCAGTGTGCCTGTAGCTGAACACTCAGTATTTGATTGTAAAGCAGATGGAAACTATAATTTGTGAAGCAGTAAAACATACAGGTGTCACATCACAGGCTATATTTCATCTCAGAACCAGTAAAATTAATCTTACCTCATCATAACGTGGCATGAGTCCCCTTTCATCATAAACTTAGCTCTTTGGCACCAGGAATCAAGATTTCCTAATATGAGGGCTAATACATTATGGGCAGAACTATCAGACCCTGCTGCACCTAGGCTGCTAATGCAAGTAGAAGCTGTTGCAGGAGTATTACCACATTCTATATATGGGTAGGCAGCATTCAAACCACTAGCTTATATTGGCTTTAGGTCTGGGTGTAGTATGTAGACAGCATGTGTCTGTAGACAGGTCTGGTGTCCTAATGACAAAGATTAAGTTTCCATGCTGATTCACTTATTATTAACCATAAGGTATAAATGATGCACTTGCTCAGAAACATAATTTTGCACTTGCGTGACTCCATTCTTTTTCTCTTTGAGGCTGCAGAGGACAGGACAATAGCTTGTCTGCCCTGAGGGATCCCTTGTGTAGAGTACCACAAGGTTCTATCCTGTCACTACTCCTGCTCGACATGTATGCAATGCCATCAGTGTGCCTGCCACACACACTGCTCTATATCATTATTTTCTCAGATCCAGAGGATGAGGTAGATTTGCTTTCCTAAAGTCTAGCTGAGGTTTGTATAAGATCTAGGTGGCTGAAGCTCAGCACAGACCAGAAAGGAAAAAAATATTGGTAAGCTGAAGGAAATTGTGAAGGAGAAATCAATTGCCTCATTGGTATTTTGCCTTGACTGGTACAATGTCTTCATTACTCACGTTCAATCTGGGGGTGCTGTGTCTAATTGAGCTTTTGGTTGCTTCTAGATGTTGAAATAGTTAGCAGGGACCAGATGTGTTTTTGCTACCAGTCTGTAGTAGGCCAGAAATATACCCTTTTCTTTCTGATATGGCCTTTATTAGTTATTGGTGCCTTTTGTCCAGTCATATTGGATTAATGCAATGGGCTCGGACACTTCAGCTACTGCAAAATGGGCCCTACTTAGTAGTACACATTACATTTGTGCTATACAGACTTCACTAGCCTCAACTTTATTTCTGGCTGCCATTCAATTTTCTTTGATCTATAAACCCATTCCTTGTTTGGCTCCCGTGTATCTTAGGGCTTGTCTACACAAGGTTCCCAGCAAAGTTAATATGAATTAACTAAATGTGTGAATTTGAAGTGGATAAGTTAAACTGCAGTAAACCCTTGAGTGAACACCTTTCAAAATTAAAGTGGTCTTAATTTGGTTTAGTTTAATTCACTTCCAAAGTGAATTAAGCTAAACTGAATTAAGGCTATTTTATTCTGAATAACAGCATCCACACAAGGATTTAATGTGGTTTAACTAACCCATTTCAAATTAACACCGTTAGTTAATTTGGATTAATTTTCTTAGATGTCCCTGTATAGACAAGTTTTCTGAGTATCTGTGACAAGCAGGGGATTAGTTATTACAGTACCACCAGCTATATCTATGATTAGAATGGTATATAAGCCTAGATACTCCCTAACTTATTATTTATTTCTACTGCATGATCATCCTATAGGTGAGCATTCTCAACCTCCAGAAATCTTTCTTCCCATCCCCAATACTGTGGACTGACAAAGAGCATGTTACAAAGCCCATCTGTTTACCTATGTTTTTTTCTGGGATGGTGAAATGAATAGGAAGAGTCCCAGGTTCTGTGGATTGGAGAGAGTTCCAGTGTTGACATCTGGGTCAACTGGAAGTGTTTTGTATGTTGTACTTTGATTAGTTTATGCACTAAGAGCTTGAGTATGTAAGTATAAATACTACTGTACATACACAGTATTTTTATCCGCTTTTGTTGCTTTTTCACAATTAACAAGACTTGTAATGGTACAGGAAGTGTTTGCTCTTAATCTCACCACTTTTGTTGTAATGGAAAGAAGTCTCAAGAACCATATTCATTACTTACTGTATGTGACTGCTACTGAGTTAGCTAGAATTGCGGTTGCTTTATCTTTGACCTCTCATTCATTGTTATACTGGAAAGGGAATACAAGATACATTGATTTGTTGTGCAGCAATCAAGAACCTAGTTGGCCTTGTAGCTAAGTTGCTTGAACACTAAATATCTCAGAAATATTTTTATAATCTTCAGGCTAAAAGCAACCAAAATGTGGAGCTATGTTTGGACAGATTCTGCACTTTGTTCAAGGGTAAATCTGGAGTTACTTCAACGAAGCCATTGGCTTCAGTGGACTTACTCCAGATGTATGTTGGTGTAACAGACAGGAAAATTTGGCCCATGGCCTCTGCACTAGTAAAATCAAGCGGTTTCTCTCAAGAAATGTCACCAAGCCCAAACACTATACGGGAAATGTGCCAAAAATCAATACGGTTTGTAACACAACTACCACCTAACAATTCATATCCAGATGTCACATTAAAAAATATCCCAAATATCTCAGCACATCATATCTTGAGAAGAACAGGAGGCAGCAATGAGCAATATTGTGGAACTCCAAATATGGAAATGAGGACATTAAATAGTATTAAGGTGACTGGTGACTTTTATCAGTTTATGATTCCATATTTTTTTGAAGTTTGATGTGTTTTCTAGAAATTTATTCAATTTAATTTGGACCCAGGGTCTGGCATTTGTAGTCAGAAGAACAGTTTACTCAGAATCAATATATTTAACCTTTTTCATATCTATTTATCTACAGCATTTATCAGATCAGGTGAGAGCACAAACTGTATCTAGACATAGAATCATAGAATATTAGGGTTGGAAGAGACCTCAGGAGGTCATCTAGTCCAATCCCCTGCTTAAAGCAGGACCAACATTAACTAAATCATCCCAGCCAGGGCTTTGTCAAGCCGGGCCTTAAAAACCTCTAAGAATGGAGATTCCACCACCTCCCTAGGTAACGCATTCCAGTGCTTCACCACCACCACATGGCTCATATAATCCATATATAAGCTACATTAATGAAGTGTGAATGCCCATCGACCTTCGCTGATACCTGTATGCATAGGTTTACTGTATGCATAACATTAACATAGTAAATGTGAATAAGCTTCATTTTTGAATCTCATTTTTGTATTATGCCATCGCCAAAACATAAAGCTACATACCTGCTTACTTTGATCAAGGCTTACGTGTGCATCATCATGTTGTGTATAATACAGTCTGACCCTACCTACAAAATTGAAACTTTTTGCAGAAATGTATTGATGAACTGTTGTTCGGGAAGGTTTCTTTTTCATAGATTTTGAGGACCGAAGGAACCATAGTGATCATCTAAGCTGACCTCCCATATAACACAGGCTATAGAACTTGCCCAAAATAATTCCTAGAGCAGATCTTTTAGGAAAACCGCTAATCTTGATTTTAAAATTGTCAGTAATGGAGAATCCACCATGACCCTTGGTAAATTGTTCCATTGGTACACTACCCTCGCTGTTAAAATATTACACCTTATTTCCAGTCTGAATTTGTCTAGCTTCAACTTCCAGCCATTAGCTCAAGTTATAGCTTTCTCTGCTAGACCGAAGAGTTCATTATTAAATAATGGGATGTCAGTTGTCCATTATAAGTATATGTATAAGTGAAATAAGTTTGAAAGGAGACAAATATAGGCTTAAGCAAATAATTCTTCAAACAGCAAGAGCCCATCAAGTATTCTGCTATCTAGTGTCTGGTAACCTTTTAAAAACATCATAGCTAAAAAGTTTGTTTGTTTTCTTAAATGAAGTACAAAAATTCTATTAAATAACATTTCTGCAAGTGATAGACTATGTAATTAGTCCTCAAAACCAGTTTTGGATTCATGTTTTAGGGTTTTTTCACTTTAAAAAAAAAATCATACCAAGTGAAATCCTGTATATCCTGCTAAAGGTATGATTTCATCTAGAACATGAATATTTCATACTGCACATGCAGGTTGACATTTTATTTAGTTTTTGCTTGTACAACATAAAAATGCATTTGCTTTATTTCTGAATGATCTCTGTTAACCAGATATGTTCACTGGAATTAGTGACATTTTAAGGCCAGCCCAACATTCATTGTGGGACTTCAGTAATTTTTTTAAAGTATATGAAATTATAGTTTCATTTTCCTGCCTGTATAAGCTTTAAAATTCTCCTATCTATATTTTTCTTGTGTGATGTCACATCAGGGATGTCTTATGCTTTCAGTAAATATCGCCTTGAGGTTTTGAAAATATACTGCTTCTTTAAACCAAGATGGAACAGATGGAAACTTTACTTCTTAAACAAATCTCTACAATTTTCTTCAGGGCACAAAACAGTATCATGAATTTGACTGAGAGCTTAGGAAGCTTCCAGAAGCTCTTAATCTTTCTTTGGTGGCAAGAGGATTGAATTCAAAATTTTGTTCATAAAACGGTAACAAATCCCTATGCACTTTTTTTCTTTGAAAAAAGTACAGTTGCTCCTGATCCAAATGACCTTTTGGATTAAACTGTTAAGAGACAGATTTTAAATGACAATACATTTTCTTGTTAACTGTTTGAATTTTAGTGCAGGCACAACAAACAACGTTGACTAATCCCAAAAGACATTTCATTGCCCAGCAAGTCACCAACTGTTACTATTCAGACTGACGAAAAAGCACTGTGAAAGAGTCAGTGATGTATGTTGCCAAACATATTTTAATGAAGGAACAAAATACAGTTTTTTCATAGCATTCTGCATCCTTAAAACGACGGGATAAATAAATCATGTATATCCAAAGCCAAAGAGAAGTAGAACTGACATTTTTTTAAGTGTACATTAATTTAAATTGTAACACATCCTTGTGAATGTCTTTATTGTTCTAAGTTCAGAACATGCTTATATCTTTGGGATAGAGAGAGCAATCTTGGTGCTTTTATAGATGTTTTAATTTAAGTTCCACTGATAAAACACATCTATATTATAGGTTTTTGGAACAGTTCCCAGCCCTGACAGTTATCTATAAATTAATCGGAGTCATATACTTGCTTGTGTGGGAAAGTATGTACAATAGCCTAAAGCGGATAGCAGAAGTCACATCTGTGAGATGGTTGGCTATTTGTAAAATGTGTAGACAATTGCAAAGCTTTGTTATGAGTTGCTTACACTGGCAGTACAATCATGGTATTATTTGTACAAGGCATAACTAATATATCTGAAGTTTAATGAGAAAAATAACCTCACAAAGTTTTTGGAAAGCAGTCCTAAAGAGACTAATTATCCCTGGCCCAATCTCCCAAGCAGCCTCTTCTCTCTCCAGCATTTTAACTATTCTCTTGATCTTGGCATAGGTCCCACCCTTGCATTCCTTGCATCCACAAAAGACCCATTGAAGTCAGACATATTTTACATAATTTGGTATAATTTCAGCATCATTAAATTCTCTTGGAATTTCACATGTATGGCATACTGTAATAGGAAGCCCATTGAGAGAAATTTGGGGCCCCAGTCATAGGTGCCAATTCCATGGATGCTCCAGGATTCAAGTACCCACCGAAAAAAAATAGGGGGTGCTCAGCATCCACAGGGCCGGATTAATCTTTTGTGGGCCCCACCCCCCACTCCATGCGTGCTTTGTCCCGAGGCCCCGTCCCACTCGGCCTCTTCCCCCTGAGGCCCTGCCCATCACTTGCATGGAGGGGCTGGGGGGGGCTGGAGAGGAGCGAATGGTGGGTGGGGTTTCGGGGCAGAGCACAAGTGAAGTGGGTCCAGGTGCTGTGGGCCCAGCACCACGAGGCCATTGTAAACCCGGTATTGAGCACCCACGAGCCACAGTGTTGAACATAAGAACGGCCGTACTGGGTCAGACCAAAGGTCCATCTAGCCCAGTATCCTGTCTACCGACAGCGGCCAATGCCAGGTGCCCCAGAGGGAGTGAACCTAACAGGTAATGATCAAGTGATCTCTCTCCAGCCAGCCATCTCCACCCTCTGACAAACAGAGGCTAGGGACACCATTCCTTACCCATCCTGGCTAATAGGCATTAATGGACTTAACCACTATGAATTTATCCAGTTCTCTTTTAAACGCTGTTATAGTCCTAGCCTTCACAACCTCCTCAGGTAAGGAGTTCCACAAGTTGACTGTGCGCTGTGTGAAGAAGAACTTCCTTTTATTTGTTTTAAACCTGCTGCCTATTAATTTCATTTGATGAGCCCTAGTTCTTGTATTATGGGAATAAGTAAATAACTTTTCCTTATCTACTTTTTCCACATCACTCATGATTTTATATACCTCTATCATATCCTCCCTTAGTCTCCTCTTTTCCAAGCTGAAAAGCCCTAGCCTCTTTAATCTCTCCTCATATGGGACCCATTCCAAACCCCTAATCATTTTAGTTGCCCTTCTCTGAACCTTTTCTAATGCCAGTATATCTTTTTTGAGATGAGGAGACCACATCTGTACGCAGTATTCAAGATGTGGGCGTACCATCGATTTATATAAGGGCAATAATATATTCTCCGTCTTATTCTCTATCCCCTTTTTAATGATTCCTAAGATTTTTATTTTATTTTATTTTTATTTACACAAGAATTACAGATGTTTGGGAGTGTCCCTGAGCTCTGGGCTGTGCTACAATTGTCCCCTCTTTCCACCCCTTTCACCAGATACATACAGAGAAATGTCACATGTGCCTTGGTAAAGCTTTAACTAAGGAGTAATGTTCAGCTGTAGATAAAATATCCTGCCAATATTAGTGCAGTAGACCATAAGCTTCTGGTGTTTTTAACACTGTCTATTAAACCTGACCTCTCCAACCCCACCCCCACCCACCCCGCCAGGTTTCAGTGTCACGGTGGTAAAAAGACCAGAAACCTAGGACCCTCTTTTTACACTAGACTTCCCACCACAGTTATCATCAGGTCAGTTGAACTGGGGGGTGGTACCAGTGGGATTTTCTTTCTGCAATGCCTTAGTGCAGACAAAACCTATGACTTCAATGGATCTATGCTGATTTACATCAGTTGAGGATTTGGCTTATTGAGACTTGAGCTAGACAATGGTTAGTCTTTTTCTAGGTATGTGCCACACTATCTTATTCACCCGCCCTAATTAGTCAAACACAGTAGAAGCTATTAACAAAATACTGTAAAAATACATGAACACATGGGTTTTTTTTCCAAAGTATCCATCAATATATATTAATAGTTAGCGCAGCCTTCACTGAAGTGATTCTTGAAAGGAATCCCCAACCATAAGTGACCACTTTAAAGTATCCCCAGGATCAGAATAATTCTGTGCAACTGTTAGCCATCTGTAGTCTTTGCTGGTCACTTGAGCTGTGTGTGTATGGGGGAGTTCACTTAAGATGAAATTTCTCTGTTTCTCTTATATTGAAAATCTATTTTTAAAATGTACAGTATAGTAAAAATATCACACTGCAACACTGTCACATACACAATGTAAAACTTGTATTGTAACCAAATTGTTTGTTTTCTCAAATGTATCCATGGTCATGCTAGACCAAATCTGAATGCCGGAGTCCACTTTACCAAAGCAGAGTTCCCCAATCATCCAAAATATTGTCGCTCTATAGTCAGCTGTTCCAATGGAAACTCATTTATATCGTGAAATCTTGCCACTTCCTTTCCCTTCTCACCAGCCACACCCTTCATCATGCTCTCATTAGCCTAGACCTTTCAATCCCTGCACACCCAAAACTGCAACTTAAAAAAAAAAAGTTGTCTTGGCCAAGAATGTATGGATTGAATCACATTCAAAGAAGCATCTATCCTTCCAAAAATCAGAACAAATTGTCTGCTTTGAGAAAGTCCTTCAAGTCCTCCAAAACAACAAGGCGCAAATAAAATAAAGAAAGGTAAAGCAGAAGGTTAAATAAATAGTCATGTTTTCAGACTATTACCTACAAGAAACAGCTGCTCAAGCAGAGAGACAATCGGTGCAGCTTCTGCAAACCTTGCCACTAGTATAAATCACTCCCAAACACTTGTTATTAATTCAAAAATCGCCTGGGTTTGAACAACATGAATTTTAGTATGGGACATGCTAAAAATGTAAAGCTTCCAAGGAGAAGTACTCAGAAGCTTGGAAATGCCAAAGTCTTATCTTCACCCTCCTAATGGGTATAAAAGGCTTACCTAGACACGTTTAGTTCACGACACTCTGGTCTGCAGATTTAAACCCAAGCCTGCCACACACTGTTTGTTTAGACAAACCTTAATACAATAGTCTTTAAATACGTGAGCACATATAAGTTGGGATTCTTTTGAGCGTTCATATTTTATTAATGCTGTTTTAGGCCTGATGCAAAGCTTATAAGAGTCTGTGGGAATCTTATTATTGATTTCAATTGGCTTTGTATCATGCCCTCTAAAGGACAATATCATTTCAACTTTAATCTCAATTTCTTTTTTGTCTGAGAGAATATCCTTAGCTTTTAGAAGCAGGGGAGGGGGACATAATTTGTCATGTTCCTAACTGAAAAGACTGACTGGATTCTGTTTTTAGTTGTAGTAAATTGCTATGATTCATCAGTGGTGTTCATGGAAGATGTCTGATGTAGTTCACAGGAGATTATGGGCTTGATCCTGCACAAATGAAGTCAATGGGAGTGGATTTCACATTGATTTGTTTTTCTTGTCAATCAATCTTTTCCCATTGGGGAAAAAAAAAATCAGAGGTCTCATACATTCCAAAGAATACTTTTCATGAAGATTGCCAAAAAGCACAAAAGTTTTGAGATCTTTGACTGGATAACAAAGCAAGTGACACCATAATTAATGCTAGTCCTTGTAGATACTTGACGTGAAAAGTAGTTTTTAGATGATCTCTTAGAGTTTCATACGGCTGCCCATTCCTGTAGTACCTGAGCACCTTCCACATCAAATCTGTAGCAATAGCTAAGTCCTTGGTGGATTCCTGGAGTCTTGGTACTTCTCCCTTTATTGGGATAGAACTCTGGTTGGAGTAGGTTTTTCTGTGTGGGGAAGGGGCAGGTTGAGAGATGTTTGGGAATAAATGGGATGTTTGAATTATGACTGTCATTTATGGTGGGAAAGCTTTCACTCAGTTATGAGTGTAAGGGCCAAAATTTGGCCCTCTCTGTCTCCACCTACTAGGGGGTACACAGTGTTGGAAGCAGACATAATTCATCACCGCTGCACTAGAAAAGGGAGGCAAGATTCTGGGAATCTCTGCAAAGAGGATCTGCTCTACTGCTATTAGATTGTTCTGGGGAAAACCCTTCAAATATTCCCAGTGTTCAGCCTAGTGATTACAGCTACACTCGGGGGACAAGATCAAACCTTAAATATTGACTCATGGAGGTTTTTTTCCTTATGTAGTAGAGAGAGCCTGAAACATGAGGCCTGCTGTGGAGGGGCCTGCTGTAAGGCCTAATGTCCAAACTAAAGTCAGGCCCTGCTGCCATAAAGCAAAGTTAGCAAGAGTCAGGGTATGAGCAAAAGTCAGGCCCTGTTACAAAGCAAATGCCTGCTTGCAGGTTCACCATCTGATGCAGGAACAGGGCTGGCATTGCAAAAACACACTAGGTACTAAGTATTCACGTAAACACATTCCAGATGGATAGTGCCAGAGCATCCTGATACAAGGTTATGGTATAAACAGAGTCCCTGAAGATGGTACAGGACATACTAACCTCTTCTCTGGATAAGGTCAGGATGACAGGGTGATGGATAGAGACGTTTTGATCAAACGAACATGTACAAGGTAAAGGGTGGTAACTAACCACATTACAGGGGCAATCCATAACTTGTTTGTATCAGTGTAAGTGGGGAGAGGAAGGTGCCGTCGCTCACTGAGCCGAGTCCATTCTCATGGGCATACACCGTGCTTTGTTGGCAGTAAATCTGGCTAAGTGCCTTCGCTACTCAACTGAGTCTGTGGTTTTTTTGGTCAGTTCGATTGAGGTCTGCTGCGTCAGCTATCTGCGCAGAGCTGGTGCAGCACACAGAGAGAACACGCACACAGCCAACAAGTGACAACCCTTTATAGTGCAGGAAATTATGAATCCAAAGCATTTCATCTTATATTACAATCGTAATGATCCTCTGCATCGTTCATCACACTGCGGAGGACTAGAGTTCATCAAGGAAGGATGTAAATAATAACATTAAACTGTCCACTATGAACTACTCAGTGCAGCCAGGAGTAAATTCCACTAAGTGTATTACACAGCAGCCAAGGATAACTGATTTATAAACCCAGCCGTCAGATTGCAACCTAATAGCAGCTTCGTCACGCGATGGAAAGCTCTAGTGGCTCTAGAAATAACCCTAAGTGAGTGTTCTGGAGAAAACTTCCATATAAGAAAGACTGGTGATATCAACAGGATCCCTTTTAAAGTATGACTTTGTAAAGGACTAATGATTGTAGTGTGCATGTGTATAATAGTTGTGAGTAGGCTTATGTAGAAGTATTAGGTTATAGATATGGACCATGAATTCGGTAGGCCCCTTTCAGTCAATTTCACAATCATAGAATTTTAAAAATTGTAAATTTCATGATTTCAGCTATTTAAATCTGAAATTTCAGTGTTCTAATTGTAGGGATCCTGACCCAAAAAGGAGTTGTGAGGAGGAGGGTCGCAAGGTTATTGTAGGGGGGGTTGTGGTACTGCTACCCTTACTTCTGTGCTACTGCTGGTTGCGGCACTGCCTTCAGAGCTTCTCAGCTGGAGAGCGGCGGTTGCTGGCCCAGAGCCCAGCTCTGAAGGCAGAGCCGCCGCCAGTAGCAGTGTAGAAGTAAGGATGTCATGGTATGGTATTGGCACCCTTCTGTGCTGCTGCCTGCAAATCTGGGCCCTCAGTTAGCAGCCATCACTCTCTGGCTGCCCAGATCTGAAGGCAGCACAGAAGTAAGGGTGGCAATACCAACACCCCCTAACATAACCTTGTGACTGCTGCAACTCCCTTTTGGGTCAGGACCCTCAATTTGAGGAACACTGGTCTCCCTCATGAAATCTGTATAGTGTAGAGTAAAAGCACACTAAAGACCAGATTTCATGGGGGGAGACCACATTTCATGGTCCATGAATGGATTTTTCATGGCGGGGAATTTGGTAGGGCCCTAGTTACAGAGATAATAATATCCAAAAATACAATAGAACTATTGCCACAGTGACTCAGTAGTAGTAGTGAAGAAAATAATATGCAAATGATCAGTCCTGCTAATTGCTGCCATAATCAAAGGAAAACAAAACAAATTTTTGGGGTCTCTTTCAATTTCCTATTTCTCAATCAGTGAGCTTCTTGAGTTGGTTTTAACTTGATTTTAGTAAATTTAGTAAATGTCACTGCAGTAATGTTACACTCAGTCCTGTTAGCTTCTTTACTCAGCCATCTCTGATACTGCACATTCTGTTCTCCCTGCAATTGTTCTTCACTGACCCTGTCCTTTACTCATTTTTAATCCATGTTTTCCATTGGACTCTTTGTCTCTGCTCCTTTTGTCACTGTCTCCCCTCCGAATATGAATCTAATAACATTCAAGTTTAAATGGGACATTTGAGTCCAGATTGTTGGAGGCATTGTGTTCTAATGGATGGTGCATTGGATAGGGAATCGGGAGACCTGGTGTCTATTCCTGGCTCTGCTGTGACCTGCTATTTGATCTTGGGCAAGTCATTTCATCGCTCTGTGCCACTGTAACCTCTCCCACCATTTGTCTGTCTTGTCTATTAGATTTTAAATTATTTGGGACAGGGACTGTCCCACACTATGTGCTACTTACAAATGATGATTTTAAATGGGTGCAAGTTTGCCCATCCTCAATGTTTTCTCTTTTCATGCCAATTAAGGGACAGAATACATTCCAACAGTTCCCCCTGGATTACGACGTGTACTGTCTTTTGCCCTAATATAGCTTCATATACTCCGTGATATCACTACCTCTTATCAGTTGCTCACTGGTGGTGGGTATCTGTTAATACTTTTGATGGTAAACCAAGCCCTTTTACATGATCACAAAAACAAAGAATTGTGGATTTGCAATGTTTGCATATATGTTTAAGACAAATTCTCTCAGTCAGTTAGTCATTGCCCTTGGTAATTCCTTCCTTTTCCATGGTAGAATAGATGCCTTTCGTTCCTTTTCTGCTGGGGAAGTCTGCAAACCGAGCATCAGCAGCTGCATTATTGTAACCACACATTTGTGATTATATCCCTCCCGGTGCTGTGGTTATAGTTGGAAGTTTCCTTCAGCTATGGATAAGATCAGTGGATGTCAGTGCTTTCATTTCTGGCTTCATCATTCCTGGCACATACATGTGGCAAAGTAATGAACAATATTCTCTGTGTGTTCTGCATTCCATGCTTGCTGTCATTCTGTGTGGGTTTGTCCACATTCAGAAAAGACATCAATGTAACACTTGCTGTAAGCAAACACACCATGTCTGTTTGGCATTTAGCATAAGCCAGATACCTGGCATGGCAGACATGGGAATTAGTATAGTTTATTCATTCTTTCTGATCAATACCATCCTAACCTACAACATTTCCCATCACTTGCAAAGCCATAGTCCTGACAGAATTATTCCCAATGCCAATCACTGCTAAATAAATCATACCCTGCAGTGTTGCTCTGAGTAATCACAAAAGGCCCAATTTTACTATCACTAAAGACCCTGGGAGTTTTGCCATTGACTTCAATGGGAGCAAAATGACTTGTTTACTTCAATGGGCTTTGGATCAGGCTCTTGGTGCTTCTGACTGGCTAAATATATTGAAACATCTTGCATACATCTAACTTTCACTTACTCTGAACTAATGAGTAATTATATTTGTACTAAATGAAGACTAACTTTACTTTCGTACAGTCATCAAGTTGACAACCTTAACTCTGACCTCTGCATTCAGTTGTATGGTTTAAAAATCCTCTTTACATTTTGTGACTTGTAAAATGTACTATGTACACTGCAAATGTACATTGCATGGATCATTTCAGATATTTTAAATATAGATAAGAAATTCTCTTTGTGGGATGGAAATCCTTTGTTAGCCCTAACCACCCTATTTTATAGCTCAAGTTTGAAGGATGCAAACTCAGATGAGCTCTTGAACATCTCTTCACCTTCCTAAACCAGTTTGGTGTCTCCTTTTTCACTCAGCACCCAATGCTTTAAGCGTCTGGAATAAAATCTCCAATGCATGATGCATAGCTAATTTTATTTTTCTAGGCTTTATTTTCCAAAGCCTAGCAATTCAAAGCCAAGTAAACACCAGCAGGCTCCATTCATTTACACTATGCATTTTGATGCTAATTGCAGTTCCCTTAGCATTTTACATTGTTTGCACAAAATAGCATTGCTCTGCCTTCAAACAGTCAGTTCAGTGACAGCTGGAATGAGTTTCTCATACTGCTTAGTGTCAGGTGCATTCTTACAGCTTTCCTGTCTCCTTTTGAGGGCTAATTAAGGCATTCTTCTCTCTTGTTTAATATTTACGTTTAAACAGCTGCATCTCATTTGGATATAACGCAAAGATGGCACCTGGGTTTCTTTCCCTGAGTTAATTCTGGTTGGTTTGTTTGTTTGTTTGTTGGCAGGGGTGGGAGGTTGTTGGGTTTTTTTCCGCCCCCGACTAAAACTCCTTAAGTGGTTATTTTTGTGCTTATGTAGAAAAATGAACTGAAATTGCTGGTAACGGTAAGACCCTGTGTTCATTCACAAACTGGGCTCATCTTCCCAGGATCCTAAGCAGCTAGTCTCAGACTAAATTGAATCAAAGCTGAATGCAAACCAGAGTCTTAGAGGTTTGTGAAAGATTGATGAGTGAAAGTTTCACAAAAAAGGAATGGCCTAAAAACAAGGACTGTAGAAGTAGGTAGGGAACTTATTCACAGCTGTTCCACAAAAAGTAATACATCTTTGAAATAAGCTACCAGGAACCCCATCCTGCCCCCTCTGCACAAAAAGCTCCCCCTGACATCAAGGGAATTCTGTGCATGGTGGACTTGTATGACTAGGCCCCAGAACCAGTAACCAATCCAGAGTTTAAAGGCATTTAACTTTTAGCATATTCCTCACTGTCATGGGGGAATAAGGGACAGAGCACATACATGTGCTACATTGTCCTACTCCCACCCACATGAGATCCCAACCCCACACAGGGCTCCCAGTAATATGATGAGAGGAAGCAGCTGAAACCTCTTTCCAAAGGTGCACTGGGGAGAACCTGTGATGGGGGACACCTGCCTCTCCTGAGCGCCTCCTGTCAACTGGGTGTAATAATAATAATATATGGAGACATACCTATCTCATAGAACTGGAAGGGACCCTGAAAGGTCATCGAGTCCAGCCCCCTGCTTTCACTATCAGGACCAAGTACTGATTTTTGCCCCAGATCCCTAAATGGTCCCCTCAAGGATTCAACTCACAACTCTGGGGTTAGCAGGCCAATGCTCAAACCACTGAGCTATCCCTCCCCCAATACTGCAACCACTCCTGGCCCAGGCACCCCCTGTAGGTTGTTGACCTTACTAAGTGGATCTCCAGTGGCTCAGCCCTCCAGCTAAGTCAAACAATCAAAATTGAAAGACCCCCTTCCAGGGGTAGCAAAGAGTTCAACAAAACTGCCCTCACTAGGGTCTTCAGCCCTGTCTTTGGGCCCTTTAAGTCTAGTTCTCTTCTAAGGCTTTTAGAAAAGTCCAGTCGGAACTGTCAGTCTACCCCTCACCAGGGCCCTCACCATGTCTATGGAATCTTTAAATCTAGCCCCTTTTCTTGGGGTTTTTAAACTAGCCGTGTCCCCTTTCCATGGCTTAGGTCACTCCAGCAATGGGTGGTGGGGAGACCCAGTTTCACCCATTACTCTGGGTCCCAACCCAGGTACCCTATACACAGCAGTCACATACTGCTCCCTCCAGTTTTCTGCTGCTATTCCTTTCCCCACATAACCCCTTTTCTTCACCCTTATCTCAGGCCTGAACTTCTCAAAGCCTCTTCCTCCTCGCTACATGCAAAATATCACCAGAACCAGACTTCTGATTCTCTCTCAAGTTCCTGTGACTTGGAAGGAGCACTTCCTTCACCTCTGATCCCAGACAGGAAATGGCCTGCTCAGCCCCTGCAGCTCCTTTTATCTGAGCCTGCTGGTCTCTGATTGGCTGCTTCTATTCAGCTTCTGTAGGAACCACCTTCACTGTTCCTGGGGGCGGGGTGTGGTAGGATCACGGGGCCTCCAGCAGGGGGCCTGGGAGGGCCAGTAATACCCCATCACAGGCCCACTACAGGAGAGGATCACATCTCTGTGCCAAATCCTGACGTCTTTATTCAATTCTTTGGGAGTAAAAACTGAGTAAAAGCTAGTGGTAAGTGTAGCATCTAACCATATGTGTTTTCAATCACTTGGTACTAGGATGTGGTAATCAAGATTTTCAGTATCAATGGGGTAAATGTAGGCGTACTAAAGAAAAGGAAAAACGAATCTGTGGTCATGTTATTAAAGACTGTGTCCTAATGCCTACACACCCGGGAGCCCTAATTCTGGCATTCCTGACCTTTGAATGCTTGACATTAACACCTTAATAATGTTCTTTTAACATACCGTTTTTGGGATGGAACTTCCTAGTTTTTTATAAAGCAAACACAATTATTATTTTAATTATTTATTGTGCCTAGGGGCCCCAATCATGAACCAGGACCTCGTAGTGCTAGGAGCCAGTCGGAGGCGGGAGTTGACCTTTCAATACTGAATGAGAGACGATAGGTAGGGTAGGGATAGGCCATGAAGGGCCTTGAAAGTAAAGACAGGTAGTTTGTGCTGTATATGATAGAGAAGAAGGAGCCAGTGGAGGGATGCTAAAAGATGGGTGAGCCTTCTTCCAGGTGTTATTGATGGCAACAAGGGCCAGGTTCAATATCAAAAGGTAAAATTACAAAACAAAAGCAGTTCAAGCCCCCACCTAGAAACCTGGAAAAACTAAATACCTCCCCTGGGTGCCCTTAATAGGCAAAACTTCCCCACTTGCAAGCACTGAATCTGTGTATGAAACAAAGTAAACTTTTATTAAGGGGAGGGAGAACACAACTTTAATTTGGGAAACCATAGCAGCAGTGACTCAACATTATATGAATAAGTCAAACGTCCATCCCACAATTTCCTTGGCAGTAGTCCTTCACCTCGGTTTCACCACTGCCAGTATGAATGTCCTTTAAACATGCCACTTTCCTCCTTGCCTCTGCTGCACCCCACTCACAGTTTGCTGTCAGATATTAGCCAAGCCCCCGAGTTCAGGGGTGCGTTCCATCATGACACCCACATGGGTCAGCAACAGGTTTGAAACCTTTAGCTCCACTCCACGGACTTCTAGAACCTGAGCTAATGGAGTAACTGATAGCTGTAGTAGGCTGTCATCCTTGATATGGATCAACACTAGAGCAAGATGAGAGAGACACTTCGCTTGTGACTTTCACAAATATTTGCTGGTAGCAGAGGAAGGGTGAGGCTCAAGAATCTTGGGTTCCATTCCAGGCTCTGGAGGTGAATGTGCTCAGATGGGCATAGACTCATCTGTCTGTTCCCCCACAATCTTGAGCCCTTCTTCCCTGTCCCCTCCAACCTGTCCCTGTCTTGTCTGTTCCCCTCCCCTGGCAACTCATCCCAGTGTCCAATCCTCAGGCTTCACATCCCAGTCCTATTCTCTTTGCTTAACCAGACTTAGTTCTTCCTCTACATTCACACCAATCAGATCTGTATCCCCTCCCCATACCTCCTCCCTCCTACCAATTCTCAATACCAGTCTCCTTGCCCAACCATTACCAGTCTCCTCCTAGGCTCCTCATATGATCCCTGTCTCCTCCCCCTTCTACTGGCTCCTAGCACCCCACCCACTTTATCCCTGGCTTCCAGTCTCCTTGCCCAGCCAGTCCCAGTCTCACTTCCCAACACCCTGACTCCCAGGCTCAGATAGGGTGACCAGGTGTCTGGTTTTTGACTGGAACACCCAGTTGAAAAGGGACCCTGGTTGCTCCGGTCAGCACCACCGACCAGGCCATTAAAAGTCCGGTCGGCGGTGCTGCAGCACTAGGGCAGGCTAGTCCCTACCTGTCCTGGCTGGCACCACGCTGTGCCCTGGAAGTGGCCAGCAGGTCTGTCTCCTAGACAGGGGGGCCACGGTGCTCTGCGCGCTGCCCCTGCTCCAAGCACTGGCTCCACACTCCGCAGCTCGGGGAGGGACAGTGCCTGGCTTCCAGGGCATGCGCACCTTGGTGCCAGGACAGGCAGGGAGCCTGCCTTAGCCCCGCTGCACCACTGACCAGGAACCACCCGAGGTAAGCCTGCGCCCCAACCCTGAGCACCCCCAACCCAGAGCCCCCTCCTATACCCCAAATTCATCGTCCCCGGCCCCACCCCAGAGCTCGCACCCCCAGCCCAGAGCCCATACCCCCTTCTTCCTCAACCCCCTGCCTCAAACTGCAGCCCTCTCCTGCACTCTGAATTCCTTAGCCCCAGTCTGGAGCCCTCTCCTGCACCCTGAACCCCTCCTTTCTGGCCCCATCCGGGAGCCCGCACCCCAGTTAGAGCCCTCACCCCGTCCCACACGCCAATCCCCTGCCCCAGCCCAGTGAAAGTGAGTGAGGGTGGGGGAGAGTGAGCCACTGAGGGAGGGGGAATGTAGTGAGCAGGGGCATGGCCTCGGGGCAGGGGCAGGGGCAGGGCCAAGGTGTTCAGTTTTGTGCGACTAGGAAGTTGGCAACCCTAGTCTCAGCTTCCCTCTTCCCACCCACTAGCCTCCTGTCCCAGACTCGATATCCCACTCTTCTCTTTGTGCCCCCAGCCTCCACTCCAGCTCCTGTCTCTCTGCGTTTGAATTAGGCAGCTTCCTCCTCCATGTTATCTGGGCCTAGCAGAGGGGGAGCATTGAGAGCACTTGAATGTCAGTCTCCCTGCTCTCAGTTCTAGCGTCCTGCCCACAGTAGCCCAGATCTACGGTTAGAGGGAAAGTCTGCTCAGCCCTGAGTTAGAGCATGCTCAGTGCAGACTGAAATATTCAACATTTTTAGTTGTGAAACTCTACTAGTCTCTACCGAGTGTATACAAACTAGTTTTTTGGTAAAATGCCTATAACTTGGCCAAAATGTGGACAGATTTTCACCGGGATGGCAAAAGGCACATCTCTGACACAAAGGCACACTCTGCCAAATTTCAGGTCCCTCCTCCAAAGCATCGAGGCACTAGAGCTTCTCAAATAAAAAGTTGCCAGAATTTAACATGGGCAAAATAACATTTTTCTCTAACCTCATTCTCAGAAATAGCTGACCTTTTGGGCTGAAATTTTCCAAAATAATTCACGCTGAAGCAGATACCCGACATGGGAAATTTCAGCCCGAAGGGTTAAAATACAGTAAAGTTGTAAACATCTGAAACTAGGGTCTTATAATGGGAAATGGTAGCCCCACCTATAATAATAATTAAATTCCTCCTCTTTCCATTAGAAAACTAATTATCACAGATCTTTTATGCTATAGCAAATGTAAATTGTTAAGAGGAGAAACACTGCACTTCCTCTGGTTACATTCTGATAACACTGAAAATTTAAATTTACAGTTCCCCCAAAATATAGTAGTGGTGTCATCATATATAAACAATAAGATTTATATTGGCTAATATGCAAATAATATGAAAACTCTTTTGGGTAGTATACCCAGGCAAATAGTCCAGGTCTATTTTGTACATTTTATCCAACCTCAGCTACATTCCAGGAATTAGAAATTCTCTAAGAAACAGAGAGCAAAGAATTGGAATAAATGGTCGTTTTTTTATCCCTGCAAAAGGTTAATGATGGAGGTGTCACAAGATTCCACGCCAGGACTGATGTCCATCACCTCAATTTATTAATGGTCTGGAAAAAGGGGTGACCGGGACGGTCGCAAAAGTTGAAGATGATACAGCATTATTTATGTTGGTCAAGGATGGAGGAGACTGAGAGGAATTTCAGAGGGGTCTAGTCATGCTATACAAATGGGAAACAATGGCTGATGAAATTTGAGGTTGACAAATACAAGGGAATGCAAATTGGAAGGCACCTTTTTGGGCACTAAATTAACTATGATAATTCAGGCAAAAGAGTTGAGCATCACTGTGAGCAGCTCAAAGACCACCTCTGCCCAATGGTGCTTAAAGAAGCAAACAATTTTCTGATGCATAAGGAATGGACAATAATCCTGACAATCACAGGTGCTGAAACTAGGGTGCTGGGGGGCGTGCTGCAGCACCCCCTGGCTTGAAGTGGTTTCCATCATATACAGGGTTTACAGTTTGGTTCAATGGCATTCAGCACCCCCACTATATAAATTGTTCCCGTACCTCTGTTGACAATATTATAATCAATGTTATGTCCTCACCTAAAGTAGCATGATAACTTCTGGTCACCCTATCTCCAAAAAGGATATAGCACAGAAAGAGAGAGGGGGTTCAGAGCTGGACAGTGATTTACTGGAGGCATGGAAGAATAAGGGGAGCTGAAAAATAGTGGAACTATTGACTTCAGAGAGGAGACAAATAAGAGGGGACAAAATAAAGCCATGCAAATTAATAAATAGTATTGAGAGGGTAAATCAAGCACTCCCATTTATCCTCTCTCATAATAAAACAACAAGAGAACTTTTGGTGAAATTGACTGATACAAGGAAATGAGTTTTGCATAATTAGTCAGTGGAACTCATTGCCATGAGATATCAATGAGGCTAGGAGATAGGCAAGATTCTAAAAAAAGATTGAACATTTGTGTGGATAACGAGAACATCCGGAGTTACAGGATTATAAAGGAAGAACAAATATAAAAGTTTGGAAGGGATATAAAGCCTCCTGCTTCAGGACATAGGACAGCTTCTGACAGAAGTTAGAAAGTAATTTCCCCATTGGGCAGGATATTTCATGAATGTTCATTTAAAGTTATGTGTGCAACCTGGTGCTAGCCACTGTCAGAGAGGGTATACCGGTCTAGATGGACATTGGTCTGATCCTATATGGCAATTCCTGTGTTCTGAAGTAGAGGTAGATCTGAACTACATCATTGAAATTAGCATTCAGGTTTAGATTACCACTAAAGTGATCCCAAATTTTGGTCTGATCCCATCTTTAATGCAAAGGAAATTAATGCTACTCATCGCCACAGAAAGTCATTGAAGCCAAGAATTTTAGCAAGTTTCAAATAGGGATTGGCGATTAATAGACATAAAAACCCCAAGAATATCCAGAGTTATAATTGTTACTAGTAACAAATTCTGGAAGGCATATAAAACCTCATGTTTCAAGGTTTAAGCCAATCTCTCACTTTTAGAGATTAGGATGAGAACTAATGTAGGGGGCTGATTATCTCACATCTGCCTACTGTGAAGTTCTGACATGTTCCTCTGAGGCACCTGGTGCTGTTAGGGACAGGATACTGGACTAGATGCACCATGGCTCTGATCCCATCTGGCAATTCTGATGTTCCACGAGGGAGTGATGTTTGACAAGTGCCATAGGTGAACCTTACTTGAAATACATGAGACTTTCAGGGCACTGTTTCTTCCTCACGTGGGTCCCAGTTCAACAGAGAACCTAATAACTTTAAGTATGTAAGTAGTCCCATTAAGTTCAATGATCTAAGCATGGGCTCAAAGTTATGTACATGCTTAACCTGCTGAACTGAAGCCATATATATCCCTGTCCACATCTATGGCTGCTGCTTGCAAAGCATAACAAAAGACACATGCCCACAACAAAGCAGGCAATCTCCTGCAGTGCTTCAAGACTATATTGTCTGCTTACAACCAGCCAGTAGATGATTCTTCAGCCCAGAGCAAACTGCACTCTCCATCTAGCTGATGAGGGCAGCCACCAGAAGCCCAAAGTCACCAAAACACTCAAACTACAAAGCAGAAGCGACATGAATATATAAAGAATATTGCCCCGTTGCTTTTCCACATGAGAAATTCCAAGGAGCTATGGCAAAATTACAGCATGCTGATGATCAGTTTATCTTTGGAGATTCCATAGCATCCATCAACATGATATCTCATCACTGTAATAGTGGGACAAATATAGAAAGAGTCCTCTAAAATTGCAAGCACTATTTTAAGCATCTAGGTTTATGACTTGTGATTGCTAACAGCACTCCCTTAGCAGGTAGTTACATTCCTAGATACTAAATAGGGTTGTTAATTTTTGAATTGTGCTTTGAGGATGCAAAGCATTATGAGTGTTAATTATTATTAAGGTGAAGAGAAGGCTGATTAATCAAGCAACCACTCTGCCTTTTAGCTCTGAGATACAGGGGGCTCCATTAGCCCTTGAATTATAAAATCTTTATGAGAAAGCCTTGTTGTCGTGGAGACCACAGGCCTCTGCTGGTTACCTTTATTTATTTCTATTCTACTGGTTTGCACCAGGGTACAAAACAGATTCTGCCATCTTTGAAATGACCACAGTAATTGTGGTAGGGTGTGGAGGTGCATTAAAGGCATGGAAGGACAAATTAATTCTCCAACAAATATGTGAGGGAGTCCTGGCTTTAGCTTATCCCAGTATTGCCAACTCTTGTGATTTTTATTGTGAGTCTCACAATATTTGATGTTTTTCTTAAATCCTCTACCCCTGAAGTTGTGAGATTTTCAGCTTTCATTTTAAAATCAAGTTTCTAGCTCTTGTGGTTGCAGAGAAAAGCTGGGAAATGTGAGTCCTAAAAGCTTAAAATACAGAAGGCAAAGGCCCAGAATATTTTATTTATAAAATATCATGACTTTTAAGCCAATCTCATGATTTTAGTGGGCCTGACTTGATTTTTGAATATTTGGGGTTGACAATACTGTTATCTGGTCAGATAAGGAAACGTATCTAAAATCACTTCTAGCCCTATAATTTACTTTGTATTTGTAGAGTTTGTAAATCTGATATAGCTGAATCCCTAAGGGAATGTGTAGCAAGACATTTTTTGCCCTAACTTTCATCTCTCTTATTCAAGTGTAATTCAGAAATAACTCACTCCTTTGAAGTCACTGGCATCAGATCAGACCCAGAGGGCCCAATTTTCCTGTTTTGACACTAGTGTAACTCCACTGAGTTACCCCGATTTAGACTGATGTAAGTGAGAGAAGGCTCAGACATTTATGATCCCTTACACTAAGACCCATTTACTCCACTCTGTCAATGTAAAGGCCTTAAAATAGGTGCAAATGTAATTTACCCCTACTTTAATGTCACTTCACACTGCCAAAGTGATGCAAAGGGGTCTTAAAAGGGCTTGTCCACACATAGAGTTATTAAGAACAACTATTCCTGAATAACTGCATGTCCAGACACTCTTATTCTGGAATAAAAAATGCCTTGTTCCTGAAAGTGAATTAAACCAAACAGGAATAGATTTATTCTGGAATAAATGTCTATACATGGAGTTACTCAAGAATAGCTCTGTCTGAATAACTCCATGTGTAGATAAGCCCTTAGAATCAGGTCCAGAGTACATAATAGGTTGCATAATCATAGAATCACAGAAATGTAGGGCTGGAAGGGAACTTGAGAGGTCAACAAGTCACCCCCCACAGTGCTGAGGCAGGACCAAGTAAACATAGACCATCCCTGACATGTGTTTGTCCAACCTGTTCTTAAAAGCCTCCAATGATGGGGGTTAAATTAAATTAATGGAGCTATCCTATCTCCTAAAACAGACCTTGAATCCAGCCCCCTGCCTTCACTAGCAGGACCAAGTACTGATTTAGCCCCAGATCCCTAAGTGGCCCCCTCAAGGATTGAACTCACAACCCTAGATTTAGCAGGCCAATGCTCAAACCACTGAGCTATCCCTCCCTCCAGGGAAGTTCCCTCCTTCCAAGGGAGGTTCTACAACCTCCCTTGGAAGCCTGTTCCAGAGCTCAACTACCCTTTGTGACAGGGCAAGGCAGATGGCTATAGGAAAGTAGTCCTGTTGGAATCCAGGAAGTGAGCGGGCGGAAGCCCGCCCACTGCTAAAGGACCTCCCCCAGCCCAAGGGGAGGATCCACAGGTCCGGGATTCCAAATAATTGTGGGGGACAACTAAGGAGATAACAGGAATGGGGGTGAGGTCACAGGGCTAAACGAAGGGATCCTGACGGGGACACTGAGCAGAGAACCCCGGACAGCGCCCACTGCTCCTCAAAGGTGTCAAGGGAGCCAATGGACACTGCCCAGAGGACTTCTGCCTGGATGTGTGAGCAGACGGAGAAGCAGAAATAGGCCCCACAGTTGCAGGAAACACAGTTGGCCAACCTCCTCTCCCTGGTTTTGTAGATGGTGTGACGGGTTAGATCACAGAAACCCCCTTGGGAGCTGCCAACTGATGTGCCAAAACTACTTCTATCCCTGTTTTCCCTGCCAGCTCAGGACTCCAGCATCCTGTCTTGCTGAGCCAGACACTCCCGTCTGCTCCAACACAACCCAGGGTCTGAATTACTTGCCCCAAAGCTGCAGGTTTACCTGAAAACAGCTCACAGAAGTGTGCTTGTCTTTAGCACTCCAATGCCCAACTCCCAATGGGGTCTAAACCCAAATAAATCCATTTTACCCTGTATAAAGCTTATGCAGGGTAAACTCCTAAATTGTTCGCCCTCTATAACACTGATAGAGAGATATGCACAGTTGTTTGCTCCCCCAGGTATTAATACATACTCTGAGTTAATTAATAAGTAAAAAGTGATTTTATTAAATACAGAAAGTAGGATTTCAGTGGTTCCAAGTAGTAACAGACAGAACAAAGTAAGTCATCAAGCAAAACAAAATAAAATGCGCAAATCTATGTCTAATTAAACTGAATACGGATAATCTCACCCTCAGAGATGCTTCAGTACGTTTTTTTTCTCAGATTGGACACCTTTCAGGCCTGGGCACAATTCTTTCCCCTGGTACAGCTCTTGTTCCAGCTTAGGTGGTAGCTAGGGGATTCTTCATGATGGCTCTCTCTCCTGTCCTCTTTGTTCTCTTCTACCCCTTTATATATATATCTTTTGCATAAGGTGGGAACCCTTTGTCTCTCTGGGTTTCCACCCCCCCTCCCTGGAAAAGCACCAGGTTAAAGATGGATTCCAGTTCAGGTGACATGACCACATGTCACTGGAAGACTTCAATACCCACTTGCCAGCACACACATATACAGGAAGACTCACAGATAAAACACAGCCATCTACAGACAATGGTCCTGGTTAATGGGAGTCATCAAGATTCCAAACCACCATTAATGGCCCACACTTTGCATAATTACAATAGGCCCTCAGAGTTATATTTTATATTTCTAGTTTTAGATACAAAAGTGGTACATTTATACAAATAGGATGATCACACTCAGTAGATTATAAGCTTTGTAATGATACCTTACAAGAGACCTTTTGCATGAAGCATACCCCAGTTACATTATATTCACTTATTATCATATTTTTATAAAACCATATAGACTGCAACGTCACAGATGGCATTTTGGCCAGGGCTAGGATGAGGTTGACAAGGAGGTCCCGCGACTTTGTGGGGCCACCGATAGGGAGTGCGTAGATGAACAGGTGAGGGGGAAAGTGCAACCAAAAATGTAATAATATATCCAAGAGGAGCCAGAATAGGGGCTGCAACTTGGCGTACTCCAGGTATACGTGCGCCAGAGTCTCCCTCATGCTGCAAAAGGGGCAGGTGTCTGGAAGGGGAGTGAACCGTGCCAAGTACATGCCCATGCTCACGGCTCCATGAAGGAGCTGCCAGCTGATGTCCTCAGTGGACCTCGGGATCAAGGTGGAATATAGGCTGGCCCACCGGGGCTCCTCACCCTCCAGAGATGGCAGGAAGGTGAGGATGTGAAGGGTGTGAAGCACGAGCATGTACAGATGTTTTCTTGGCACGGTCTGGAACCGAACTGGCTGCAACTCGTGCAGCCAGCTCACGGTTAAAGGGTGGGATGGCCAGGAAGGTCTACGGGGCAGGAGCCCGATGAAAAGGTCCAGAGGGCCTGGGGTGAGGGTTGGGTGGGACGTGCCCTCTCACAGGACCCGGTCAAGGAAAACCCGAGCAGTGGGCGGTAAAGTCGCCCTCACCTCCTGAAGTACCCGCCGGGAAGTACGAGGCCTGGAGAGCCCCATGCGCCGAGCAAGTGTCACGGGATCCAGCTAGTCTCCCCGGTCGTAGTCCAGGAGGTCTCCAACTCTGGTGACTTCCACCAGGACCAACCTCTGGCGCACTGCGGGGGACTCTGCCACCTGCATATGGAGCTGGGGTTTGTGTAGCAGGAGCTCCATGAGGAGATCCGCCCCCTCGATGGCCACCACGGACTTGGTCACTGAGAGCAGTTTCCAGGTCCGGAGGAGGTCCTGGTAGAAGACTGGCAGCCCGGAGAGGTCTTGTGGAAGGCCTCTTGGATGGAGATAAAGGAGCTTCCAGTCGTATCGGAGCCCTCGGAAGCGGCGCAGGAAGGCGTGTGCCAGTATGCTCCACACCAGACTACCTGCACCATAAAAGAGCCACTGCAGGGCCTGGAGGCGGAAGATGTGGACCTGAGTGTGCATTAGATTTTTTTGCTTCATAAATGAAGTACTTTGCCCTTGTTTTTACTGAATTTTATCCAGTTGATTTCAGACCAGTTCTTCAATTTGTCAAGGTCATTTTGAATTTTAAACCTGTCCTTGTGCAGAAAATCCTAGTGTTCAAATTTAGTGATAAGTCACCTTTAACTCAATGCTAATGATTTTGAAAGATTGCTCCAAGCACCCAAAGATCGTGTTAGCTCTCTTAACTACAGTATCACACTGGGCACTCATGTTCAGTTGATTATCCACAATGACCAACTCTTTTTCAGAGTTGCTGCTTTCCAGACTACAGTCCCCCATCTTGTAAGTGTGATCTACATTCTTTGTTCATAGATGTGTGATCTTGCATTTGACCCCTCTCATTTAATATTTTCATTAATGATCTTGGCACAAAAAGTGGGAGTGTGCTAATAAAATTTGCAGATGACACAAATTTGGGAGGTATTGCCAATACGGAGGAGGACTGAAATATCATACAAGAAGACCGGGATGACCTTGAAAACCGGAGTAATAGAAATGGGATGAAGTTTAATAGTGCAAAGTGCAAGGTCATGCACTTAAGGACTAACAACACGAATTTTTTTCTATAAACTGAGGATGCATCAGTTGGAAGTGACAGAGGTGGAGAAAGATTCCCTTAGTTAATGTAGTTCAGCCTCCACAAAGTTTAAGATAAACCTGATGTCAAGAGATAACTTTGGTTCGCACATTATGTAATGTTTCTCTCAAGCTCTCCCTACAATCACATCAGTGTGGGTATTTCAGGAGTGCTCTGTTTGTGTATATGTGTATAGTAAAGATGCCAGTAGATGATGCTCAAGTACATATAACATAATTTCTGGGTTCTGTACAGCCAATAAAACATGTTATTGTGTTCTACAAATGCCTTCTTCTGGCAGCAGTTTACATCAGCCCTTAACAGTGGTAACACTCGGATAGGAAGAAAAAGGTTCCAGTAATCTACTTTGACACCGAGGATATCAGAACAGTGGAGACTCCTTTTAGCGCAAAATAGTGAAAACCCCAAAAGAGAAAGATCAGAGGTTTTCTAGAGAACTCACTGGGTTGATCTAGCCCTGATGACTAGTATCTCTATGTGGTGTCCCACTATGTGGAAAGGTCTAATGATGGAAAATTCAAACATCTTAAAAGAAACTCGTATACATATGTGAGGTGTTATAATGAATATGTAATGCAAGGAATATATTCCAGCAGCTTGTCTCACTGTCCTTCTCAGTAAAGCACCCAATGCACTGTTGTCTTCCTGGAGCATGAACAGAAAGAATGTCTGTTATATAGCAGAACACAAGGAGCTGCAGACATGGGGTTTTAGGAGCCAGAAGGATACACATTGCATAGGCACCATGTGCTGCCAGCTGAAGCCTAGAAATCATAGAATCATAGAATATCAGGGTTGGAAGGGACCTCAAGAGGTCATCTAGTCCAACCCCCTGCTCAAAGCAGGACCAATTCCCAACTAAATCATCCCAGCCAGGGCTTTGTCAAGCCGGGCCTTAAAAACCTCCAAGGAAGGAGACTCCACCACCTCCCTAGGTAACGCATTCCAGTGCTTCACCACCCTCCTAGTGAAATAGTGTTTCCTAATATCCAATACTACAGGGAGGACTTCAGAAGAGTATCAGCTAGAAAAGGAGCACACACACCACTTCAGCCTTCAGTAAAGAACAGATTTTAAATAATAAATTATAATACCTAGCCCCTCTATAGCACTTTTCACCTTTGATCACAAAGCACTGTACCAAGGTCAGGATCATCTTCCCCATTTTACAGATGGTGAAAATGAGGCATAAGAAGGGAAGAGACTTGCCCAAGGTCACCCAGCAGGCTAGTAGAAGAGCCATGAATTGAACCCAGGTTTCCTGAGTCATAATCTGGGGCTCTCGCCAAGGTAGTGGGTACCTGATGAAAAGAAATAACTGATTTGTAGCTGCAGCATCTTGGCTACGTGACTGATTATAAAGGAATGACTGAAATGGTTGTTGACAGGTACAGCTCATTGTCTATGTTCTTGTGTTCAAACGCTCCCCCCCCCCAATCCTTCAGCCCTCACGTGAGCAAAATGCATATTGACCTTAACAGGAAATCTGAAGTGTGAACTGTTGGTTCAGCTAGTAGGCAATCCTGAACAATTAGAAAAACACCCTGTGCATGAAGAATTTCTACAAAATTTACATCATTATCTGACCTGAAAAAAGCCAGGGGGAAGAAAACAATGGGGAAGCCACTCAGTGATCATGCCATTTTGCTTTCTCAATGCACTCATTGCTGCGTGGGTGTTTTTGAGATGTTCATGCTGTGCTACTTGCTCAAGGAAACTTTTCCAGGCAAAATATCTGTCGTCTTCATGCTGAGGACTGACAAGAAAGAGGCTCTTGAATGTGTCAGTATTTAATTAGACATCAGAAATTATGATTACTACAACAAAAAAGATTTGTTTCATGTTTAGTGGGATGCTCTGTGAGAGATGGCCTCTCTGGCAGGGGGTTTATAAGCCGATACTGCTTTCCAGAATCTATCATAGCACTAGCTATTGGCTGTTCTTAAAGGGATAGACTGTGCTTTTACAATCTGCCCCAAGTGAAGGGCAGTGGGTAGTTATCCCCCCCCCCAGGAGAATGCCAGAAAGGAGTTTGATTTATGATGTCACAGTCCCTCCATGTTTGTGTCTTGTTCTGGGGCAGGAGCAGTAAATTACTTCCCCCGCCCCTTCCCTATTTTATGGAGCAGCTCCTCTGGCCAGCAATGAGAGGGTGGAGCCAGGTCTCCTCTGACTTTGCCCCTTCCCTGTCCACTTCCTCACAGTGGGAAGTATCTGACAAGTGACTTTGCTTTCCCACTACATTTGGAGGCATAATCTAAGTAGGGCTGAATGATGGTCTAAGGCTACATCTACACTACATCATTTGCAGCGGCACAGCTGCACTGATGTATCTCTGCTGCTGCAGCGCTTCTGGTGAAGACGATCTAAACTGATAGGGGAGAATTCTCCCATCGGCTTAATAACTCCTGCCTTCATCAGTGGTAGTAGCAAGGTTGGCGGGAGAAGCTCTGGATTATTCACGCCCCGGAGGGACATAAGTTATACCACAGTAATTTGTAGTGTAGGCATAACCTACGTGGCATCTTATTGTGTCACAGAGCTTATGCAACTGTGCAATCTAGCCCTAAAGGTTGAAAATATCTGTTTGACTGCAGTACAGATTGAAGGCAATGAGCAGATCACAGTAATAAAGTGCACAGGCAGCCACAGAAGCCTATATTTGAAATTATGTATTTGTATTGCAGTCATAAGTAAGGCCCCCAATGATAGACCAGGACTTCATTGTGCTAAGCGGTGTACAAACACTAAACAAAGAGGAAGTTCCTACTCCAAGGAGCTTACAGTTTAAATACGGAGAATTACACAAAGCTGCAGAAGGGTCCCAGAATCTCACAATGTTTGTGATATACCAGAATAATCTGCTCCTCCCCATGCTGTCAGGTATTATATTGTTCTAACCCACTGCAAGGAGAAAATACATTTTGTATCAGAGTTTGGCTGGAATCTAACCACAGCCAGCCAATATGGTTTGGGGAAGATATAATTAATATATTTTAAGGCCACAAGGGACTATTAGATCATATAGTCCAAACTCCTGTATAACACAGGCCATGGAACTTCTCCAAGTTACCCCCGTATTGAGTCCGATAACTTGTTTAGCTAAAGCGTATCTTCAAGGAAGGTATCCAGTCTTGATTAAAGACACCAATGGAGAATTGGTGGAGAATCGATCACATCCCTTGGTAATTTATTCCAATAATTGATCACCCTTGTTGTTAAAAATGTGTGCCTTATTTCTAATTTGAACTTTTCTGGCTTCTGCGTCCAGCCATTGGTTCATCTTATGGCCGTCTCTGCTAAATTAAAGCGACCTTGAGTACCCAGTATTTTCTCCCCTTATACACCATACTTCAGTCATCTCTTGATCTTCTTTTTGATAAAAACTAAACAGATTGATCTCTTCACGTCTCTTACTGTAAGATATTTTCTCCAGCCATCAAATCATTGTTGTAGCTCTTCTTTGCACCATCTCCATTTTTTCCAACATCCTTTTTAAAATGTACATGCCAGAACTGAAAGCACTGTTCCGGTATTGGTCTTACCAGTGCCACGTAGAGAGGTAAAATCATCTCCCTACTCCTACTCACTACTCCCCTGTTTATACATCCAAGGTTCTCATTCTCCCTTTTTGCCACAGTATTGCACTGAGCGCTCATGTTGAGTTGTTTGTCCACTACCACCTCTAAATTCTTTTCAGAGTCACTGCTTTCAAGGATATAGTCCCTATTCTGTAGGTCTGGCCTGCATTCCTTGTTCCTAGCTATATGACCTTGCATTTGGCTGTATTAGAATGCATTTTGTTTGAATGGGCCGAGTTTACCGAGCAATCCAGATCACTCCACATGACTGCCCTATACTCATCATTATTTACCACTTCCACCAATTTTCATGCTGTCAGCCAATTTTAAAGCAGTGATTATGTTTGCTTCCAGATCATTGCTAAATGTTGACTAGCATACCAATCCCTCTTGAACCCCACTGGACACACCCCCACTGATTGATAAATAAATAAATGGAGATATCCTATCTCCTAGAACTGAAAGGGACCTTGAAAGGTCATCGAGTCCAGCCCCCTGCCTTCACTAGCAGAACCAAGTACTGATTTTGCCCCAGATCCCTAAGTGGCCCCCTCAAGGATTGAACTCCCAACCCTGGGTTTAGCAGGCCAATGCTCAAACCACTGAGCTATCCCTCCCCCCATGATGATTCCCCATTGGCAACTACTTTTTGAGACGTGACACTTTGGCTACATTATGGGGACTATAGCAGCATAGCTACAGCACTGTACCTATGCCAGCATAACTCTGTAGTGTGGATGCAGCCTACAGTGAAAGAAGGAGGTTTTTTTCATTGTTGTAGGAACACCACCTCTCTGAGCAACAGAAGCTAGGTCAATGAAAGCTGTGTCTACACCTGGGATTAGGTCAGCATAGCTACAGCACTCAGGTTGTGGGTTTTTCACAGCACTTGGCACCATAAGTACATCAACTTAAGTTTCAAGTGTAGACCATTCCTTAATCAAGTCAACCACAACCACCACCATCTTCTAGTAAATCTTTTCTCCATAATGCCAGGTGCCTGGAGACTGTTGTTAATATTGTCAGAGGGTCTTTGTCGTTTGTGTGTGTATGCACAGTGTCACAAAATGGGCTCCTTAAGACTGGGACTTCTGGGAGCTATGGTACTATAAATAGTAATAATTACTATCAATCCATCACTTATAAGGTAATGGGACAAATTTTGGTCTCTAGAGACTGATTTTTGAGAGAAAGCAACTACTAAGTTACTTCTGATTTTTTGGTGATGTTTTTACCTTAGCATTTTTCTGTTTTGAACTACTGGTGAGTTTTTTTACAGTTTCTATCTACTAGATAAAGGTGGTTGTTTTTTCTGTAGCCATTCTGATGTTCTGTTGTTCTCACTTTGATTCTGATTCTGCAACCCTTATTGAGGAGCATGAACCTACATGTGTATTAAGATAAACTTTAACATGGGCATAAGTGCTGTTCAACATGAGTAAGGGCTGCCGTATTTAGAGGTTGACTAGATTGGTGGGTTAAGAGAAGCCTTGGGGTAAACAAGAGTTGTATAAAGCAACAGAGGGTCCTGTGACACCTTTAAAACTAACAGAAGTATTGGGAGCATAAGCTTTCGTGGGTAAGAACCTCACTTCTTCAGATGCAAGAAGTTCTTACCCATGAAAGCTTATGCTCCCAATACTTCTGCCACAGGACCCTCTGTTGCTTTTTACAGATTCAGACTAACACAGCTACCCCTCTGAAGAGTTGTATACTATCCTCAGGGAAGGAAAGCATGTGAACTAACCCAGAAGACAAAAACGCTGGGCTAAATTTTGCCTTGTTACACCAGTGTATGTGTAAGGTAACTTCATGGATTTCAGAAACAATTCAAGAGATGCAGCGTTTCCAAACAAATCCTTGCAAGAACATCAAAAACATCTTGTGCCATAAAGTGTCCTCAAAGTCTTATCCCCTGATGTCACAAAGCTGTGATGAGGAGGAAGCACAGAAACAATGTTGCAGAGAAAGGACATGTCCTCGGTGCTCATTCAACTCGCAGAAGTGACATCATTTGACAGGGTAGAAATAGAGCTGCTCAGGTGGGAAGCACAAGAAGTGTGAGGCTCCCTTTCTTAGATTGTGCAGTGCAGATTCATCAGTGTAATATAATGGTTACCTGATCTAGCTCCTAGCTGCTGTGTGTGACTGTCATGTAAATAATAAATCTGTTATCCAGTTACCTCAGATCTCCTTGGTCCTCCTCAGTCTGGCTACTGGTCTGGGTAAGGCACAAAGACCGGTCTGGAGGCACTGTAGATCTCCCTCTGGTGATGGATGAGCTAGCATCCAGATTCACGTTATTAGAACTATCGCTCTCTTTGATAGCATTGCCACACAATGTTGTTAACTCCACAGCATGGGTCAAGAGGGCTGCTCTTGTGTGGCTCCATTCCTGAATGAATGCCGAACACTACCCAGTGCAAAAAACAATTCTCTTCTCTTTCCCCTTGCATGGACACTTGCATGTGAGGTTATGTGTGTTCCATCTTCAGGACCATTGGGAGGGTAAGTGAGGAAACAGTGGTCCCAATGTCTTTAGTATGCTGATGACATACAGCTTTATGTTGCCATCTCATTAGACCTGCCTGCAACAGTCAATTGCATTATTTAGGTCTGTGTAAGATTGGTCCACGGATGCGGGCTAGCTGGCTAATACTGGATCCTGATAAAACAAAGTGATATTGTACTTCTGGGGGAATTCTGTGCCACTGCAGAATTAATGCCCCCTGCAGATTTTACTCTTTCCCTGCAAAACAATTGATTCATGTAACCCTCTTGGACAGCAGTCGAGGGATGGAGGGACATGTCTGGTTCAGGTACCGGGAGCAGCCGCAGGAAATGTAAATCACTACTTTGGAGGTTGGGGCTGGCTATGTGTGAGAGACTCTGTCCCCCTCGTTCACTAGCGTGGTGCACCTGGAGCCAGGGAGGGGCAGGGTTGGAAATGCCCTGGCCGGTGGCTCCTACCATGTGCTGGGCTCCAGCTACTAATCCCAGCTGGGCTTGGGTGGGGCTGGGACTTCCTCTTCCCGTGCACATGTCAGACCCACCTCCAGGAACCTTCCCCAGCTGCAGGAAGCTCTTCACATCCCCTCTTTGCTTCCCAGACATGGGGTAGGCAAGCTCCCCCCATCTGCTGAACCCATGTGCATCCGGATCCCCCATGCACTCAGATTCCCCTGCTGAGCCCCACCCCCCTGCATCCAGAATAGATAATGAGTATAAATGTAACTCTGTGATTTTAATAGGGGCTACATCACATGCAAAACTCAGAACAGCCTTTCTTGCCTAGTCCATAATTATTAAGTTCATATTCAAAGGCCACAGAAAGGAATGGGACCCCCAAAGGAAAACAAAGACCTTGCTCCAAAGACCTTTATAGCATTGGAATCATTTCCACATGAAGTCCTCTGCTCCCATTGAGCACGGCAGACGGGGCTTTCAGTACCTTGCCAGGGAGAGTCCATAGGGCAGATGGGTGAGGAGACAATTATGGGACCTGATAGAAAAGGATGGAGTATAAGAGTACACTTCCCAATGTTAAAAGCACCTGGAAACAGCTTTGTAAGAGATGGGATTGTAATTATTTTTAGGTATTAGAACTTGGTATCATATAGAGCTAGTTGAAATTTGGAATTTCCATTCTGTGGGCAATTTTGAAATTTATTTGCATTCTGAATCTGAAATTTCCTGCAAAATGATTTTTTGGGAAAAAAATCATTTCAGGTCAGTCAAAATATTCTGTTACAATAAAATCAAAATGTTATGCTCTGACTTTGACATTTTATTTTATATATTAGAATTTATAAAATCAAATTTCAAAACAGAGTTGTCTGGAATAAAAAAATTGAAATTTCCATTCTGATAAGGTTGAAATGGAATGTATGTCTTGACCTTATTGAAACACTTTGTTTCAATTTTTTTTTCCAAATTTAAATTTCATGGAAATCAACAAGTTCCCACAGAAAGTTTCAATTTTGATGAAACATTTCCATCAGAAAAAATATTTTGTCAAATTTTCAACCACATCTCATAGAAAGAGTTCTCATCCAAAGAAGTACATTAAAAACCAAAAAAATCAGCATTCCAGTTTATAGTCCTGTTAAACAGGAAAACAGATTTTTCTTCCCACTGAAAACTGTCAGCAGTAAGACATTTAATTGTGCAGTTTATTGAAGTGAATATTACAATATTAGAGTTAACAGACTTTGACCTTAACTGGTTAATCAGTTGTTGGTAATGTTGAATTTGAATGTTTTATATAAAAGACCTTTTGCTATTAAGCTAATGAGTGAAATGTTCTTTCACAGCTTCTGTAATTAATGTATTCCTTGATGTCTAATTGATGCACAATTTGTATCTGTTTTATTAATTCCTCAAAAATTAACACTCATTTTCTACCATGTAAGACCACTCTCTTTTTAACCACTACTTTTATGAGATTAAACTATGAATACATGATACACTAGCACAACTATAGTTATGATAAAGATGGCACTTCCATTTATGTTCTTATTTCCAGGCATTTTCAGTGTTCAGAAAACACATATTCCTTACTTACAATAATGTTGATACTCATTTTGTGCTTGGATAAGTAACAAAGTGATTTCCTACGCCCTGTTTGGAAAAACCCTATTGTAAAAGGATGAAGTTATAAACATTTGAAAATGGAATACTTCTCATGTCCACTGTGTTGCCTTCCTTAACTTTTGCAACAATAGGTTGTTTTGCTAGTCAGACTTTTGGTCTCACTTCCTGCTGAGTTATATGAGGACATTTGACAATGTGCCTGTTAGTGTATGTCTTGGTAAACTTGAAAAGTAGTTAGAGGCAAGTTTTGAAAGACCTTGCTTCTAGCTATAATTATTTAAGCTTGTGTTCTCATATTCCTAAAATAGTAATCAGACATTTCCATCTGCTTGGAGTTAAACAACTAAGATTAGAACAAGCTACCGCAAAGGATGGTGAGTGAGGAAGGGAGTGAAATTATTTTATCAGCTCTGTGGCTTTTTTGATTGACTACTCAGTACTGGGGCAAAATTCATAACAAATATTATTCACAACAAACAGTTTGACCTGCTCTAGTTTGATTTGCTCTACTCATAACAAAGTCTGGAGATATTTTTAGCCCAATGTATGTAGCCCAAAGTGATTTCAATAAGCACCAAACATTTAGATGCTTAATTACCTTTCCCTGAATGGCCGGGGGAGGGGGGGAGAATAACAGATAGGGATAATCAGATTTTTAGAGGGAAAAGATCCATGGGGCCATATTCTCTGCGACCAAAAGATCTGACAAAGATCACTCATTCAGGACAAGGGCAAGTGAAGAAGTGCAAGCACAGGACTAGGGGCCCTGCATTTTTTAAATCCACAAATTGAAGAAGAGTTTCTAAAATGTCCTGTCTGCTTACAGCACTTCCCGTCCAATGCAGAGCTGCACAGGATTCCTCCTGACATGCCACGCCAGAGAAATTGGCAACCGAGCTTTTCACAGCACAAAATGAAAGTGTATGTGATGGACGACTGCAGTCATTACTTTGAGCCGAAGGGTAGATTCATCCTGGCTCTGATGTAGATTCTGGAGCAGTGACAGAAGTCGTGGCCTTGTGCCTCCTTACTCAGAGCTGCAGGTGCAACTTCTGGCACAGGGCAGACTCCAGGGGTGTCCCAACATGCACCCCTGTTTGCAAGAGACCCTTTGGGCTGCTGTAGGGGGCAGAGAATCACCAGGATGCTCGACTGCCCCAGCCACACCTGTTTCTACTCCCTCCACCCCCTCACTAGGGTTTGCCAGGTGTCTGGTTTTCGACTGGAACTCCTGGTCAAAAAGGGACCCTGGTGGCTCCGGTCAGCACCGCTGACCTGGCCGTTAAAAGTCTGGTCAGTGGTGCAGCGGGGCTAAGGCAGGCTCCCTGCCTGTCCTGGCTTTGTGCAGCTCACAGAAGCGACCGGCATGTCCCTGTGGCCCCTAGGTGCAGGGGTTATCAGGGAAGCTCCGTGTGCTGCCACCGCCCCCAGCACCACCTCCGCAGCTCCCATTGGATGGTAACCACAGCCAATGGGAGCTGCAGGAGTGGCGCCTGGTGTCACAGGCAGCACACACCACACAGAGCCGCCTGGCCACGCCTCTGCCAAGGGGACAGACATGCCAGATGCTTCTGGGAGCAGCGTGGAGCCAGGGCAGGTAGGGATCCTGCCTTAGCCCTGTTGCGCCACCAACCGGGAGCTGCCTAAGGTAAGTGCTGCCCAGCTGGAGCCTGCACCCCAAACCCACTCCTGCACCCCTGCCTCAGGTCAGAATCCCCTCCTGTACCCTAAATCTCTCCCAGACCCCGCATCCGCACCCCAACCCCTTGCCCCAGCTCTGAGCCCCCTCCCACACCCAAACTCCCTCCCAAAGCCTGTACCCCAAACCTCCTCCTGCACCCCAAAACCCTGCACCAGCTCTGAGCCCTCTCCCACACTTCAAACTCCTCGGCCCCAGCCTGGAGCCCCCTCCCACATCCTGAGTCCCTCCTCATTTCTGGCCCCGCCCTGGAGTCCACACCCCTAACTGGATCCCTCACCCCTTCCTGTACTCCAACCCCCTGCCCCAGCCCAGTGAAAGCAAGTGAGGGAGGGGGGTTGGAGTGAGTAGGGACGGGGCCTCAGAGAAGGGGTGGAGCAGGGATGGGGTCTCAGGGGCAGGTCGGGGTAAGAGTGTTTGGTTTTGTGCAATTAGAAAGTTGGCAACCCTACCCCTTGCCACAGACTCTCAACTCTAGTGCATTTTCCTCCTCCCCTTGGAGGCCCTTACTATGACCAGGAAGGGTGATTTTCATCATCCTGCTCACTGCTGCTTCTTCTGTCCCTCTGGTTCTGTAGGAAAGGGCTCATAACAGAGGATGATCCTGCTTTTGTCAACTGCATTGGGGAGATTGTAGTAGCTGTGGCCCCTTGCTGGAAGGAAACCAGAGGTGATGTCCTGGTCCTGCCGAAGTCCATGAGAGTTTTTCAGTTGTCTCAGTGAAGCAAAGATTTCACCCTAGAAGTGCAGGGATTTCTGTACACATTCAAACCCAGTTTAGTGCTGGGAGCTGAGTGTGGGGATGCTGTGGGAAGTGAGTTGGGGAAGTGGCATGCCCTGCACCTCCTCCTGGCAATTGGCGGGAGAATTGGTTTAAGTTCACACAATTATCCAAATCTATGGATGGCGCCTAACTGACACAAACATCAACATTTTTGAGATAATAATATAGACAGCCTCAAATTTACAAGGCACTTTACAAACTATAGGCAAGACATATTACTTGCCCTAAAGTGTTTATTGTCAAAGGACAACATTGTCTCTTATCCTCTGCACCCACCTCATAACATCCATACCATCTTGCTTCAGCCTGCAGGTTACAGTGTAAAACTCGATATCACATTCATTTCTATGACAACAGATTTTAATGTTGCTGATGAATACGTTTTACTTTTGCTCATCAGCTGAAGTTCATTTAATAGATAATAGCACAAGGTGAAGGTAATGCTTTCTTCCATGTGTTGGTTCAAGGTACTACGACTTTCTAATACATGGTGGCCACATGTGTTAGAATATATTTAAGGCCACAATCCTGCAAACACTTATGCACATGTTTAACTTTACTGTAATGAAATAAATGGGGCTACTCACAATCATAAAATTAACACATGCATAAGTCATTCTAGGACCAATTATTATCCCGAAGCCTGGCATTGTAGTTTTGTCCTGTGTAGACAGTCATCTTCTGCATTAGACTTTTAATTCACTGAGAAAACATCTACTTTCTCTGATGTAGAATTCAGTCAGCACTTGACTTTTGGTGTTTAGAGAAAGACACATTCCCTTTGATTTCTAATATTCTGCAGCTTTTTGAATTTTTTCAGAAGGCACACGCAGAGTCAAGTTTTAAATGCAGCATTAGGAGCTATTGACAGTCCAAAGGCTGCTCTGTGTGTGTGGTTTTTTTTCTGTGTGTGTGTGTGTGTGTTTGCAGCTGCATGTTTTTACATTTTTTTAGAAGCATTTCCTTTCAAAGTTATCCAAAGTAGATCATGGTGGCCTAATGGAATTTCTGTATTGCCTTTAAAATCTTCTCCAAGATTTCCTTTGAAGTAGAACTCATTTTCTTTATACTTAAACTATCAAAGTGGCTTTTTTTTTTTAAATTACTACTATTTCAGTTTACAAGGATCTTTCAGATAGGGCTTATCTACAGTGGTGCTCTACGCTGCTTGTAATTTTGTTTAAAGTGGTTTGTTCTGAGAAATCAACTTCTAAGGTCAAACTGACCTCCTTCATAAAGAGGCAAGAAACTGTCTTTATCCCTATAATTTGACCAACGAGGATTTTTCACTGTCTGGGTACCCAAAAAACAGGTTTTTTACTTTTATGTATGAAAGTGAATTTTTCTCAAGTCATGTTTGAGTAAGATGTTCTACTTGGAACCTGATTTTTGTTCCATATACAGTCCTCTTAACCAAAGCCTAATACCTGAATACATCAACCTCAGTATGTCTCCCAAAACTCAGTCAGATGATCACACCTTTACATTTAAATACAATGACTTTAACTGATTGAATCAAGTTAGCATAGTGAGAGAGTCCAGGTATATTAGGTACATCCAGCCCCACTTCATTCAGAGTCAGACTCTGTGATAGAGTGATCTATATTTTTAAGAGACTGCTTGAGTGGTTGTTTTTCCCCTTTATGATTCAGTTCTCTTTCCTCTGGTCTCGTGACAAACCTCAATCCATTCCTTAGATCAGGGAAAGATTGGTAGGAAACCCTAGTTAGAAAAACTGGAGACAGAAATCAAGAGAACTTGTATGGTTCATCTGCAAAATTTGGGGTGTGGGTGTGCTTTTCATTCTGTCTCTTCCTCTAAAGAACTTTAATTTAAAAATGGCAGATCTCCTAACGAATTATTCCTGTCACCAAACACAACATGGCTTGAAACTAACCCTTGTGCTTATCATGCTTCTATAGCCAGAGACATAATGAGGGCCACTTTCTGCTCTTGGATCCCTAAGGTGGATGCTCTGATTTCCCTACCTGTGCAGAACTTCTGTTCAGATCAGAGAGCGTTTGATGCAGAGAGGAGAGTGAAGATGTGTTTTACAGACAAGAGAGCGGAATGTTTCTGAGAGAGGAAGGATTAGAGGTAATCCTGTGCTCTAAAGCTTACAGATAATATTTATAATTATGATTTTTCTCATAATAAATATTAAAATATTATAACATTAACAATGCAATATGTCAACATATACAAAGATTTCAATCCCCATTAAAATCTTCTCCCTCCAACAAGATTTCCTAGGCTGTTCATCATTGATGAGCCTTTTTAAAAGAATTTTTAAAAGGGGGGAAAGCAAAAGAAAGCCGGTGGCTAACGTGCTGCACAAAAGAATGATCAGAACTATATATTTAACTATTTAAGAGCGAGGCAATAAAATCCTATTCATGCTGCAAACTTTTCATTCTGGATGTACAGGGAATACATGACACATGCAAACTGATGTAAAGACTATGCCGGTAAAAGTTTTATACCACTGCACACCACATAGTGTATTTTAGTTATGCATATGTTTTACAGAAAACTATTTTGGAGATGTTAGAGATTTTAAAATATTTATTGGGATTTTTTCATATCCCTCTTCCTGTAAAGCCAGGGACGTTGTGAGTCAACTATATCGATCTTTGAGAGGGGAAGAAAATAGCTAATATACTTCTAAAAGCTTTCAAAGACATTGATCCTGCAAAGAGTGGGTAACTTTTATGCACCATCAGTAGTCCCACAGATGTCAATTGAATTACCATACTTAGTGTGTAAAAATTATACATATACTACAGTCTTTGCAGGATTGAGGCCTAAAGCTTCAATACTACAAAAAGTTCCACATGGGACTATGCAGAATCCCACTGAACTCACTGGGGTTTGGTGCAGGGGTCTATGTCTCCTGGGCTAATTGTAAGATCAGAGCTTATTTTAAATTTTTGTAAAGAAAAATGTCACCTAATGTAAAGTCCCTAATGGAAGGTAAATGTTGACTCTTTAATTGTTACTGTACTTGCACTCAGATATGAGGTAGTAATGCTAGATCAGTTCATATTTCACATTGCTGTGGTCAGTGACTGAGAAAACAGAGTCTGAATCTGATGAAACTGTGGGTCACAGCCATGCATTTTTAGCATATGCTTAAGATCTCAGGCGAAGCTGATGTGGCAAAGGCAGTAGTCCCTGGAGAAGCAGGATGCCCCAAAGCATTCCTCTCTTCCTGTGGGAGAGAAGATTTAGGTCCTCCTGAACAATTCGACTTTCACAATTGTGTTTTAAGGAGCTTCTTTAATGCACTACTCTCTGCTCCTGCTCTGTGGAAACATTTGCATACCAGCTTTCTAGTGTCACCACATAAAATGTTAATTTTAATCAATTACTCTTTTTGAACATCATTCCTGGTTCAGGACATCTTATTACAAATGCTCCTAAATCAACTTTCAGATTTAGTACGTGAACCACGTGTAGCTCAGGTTACATGGGCAAATAAAGTGTTCATGTTATCTTTAGGATTCCACTCAGGTCTTATGAATGATAAAGATTTAAGGAAAGGAGAAAACATTGTAACCTCCTGGATGAAATTATGATACTGCACACAAGTAGAGATTCATTTATTTCAGGCACTGCACTGCCTCTACACTACCATGCAGTCATCTGTTTTCTTGGGTGGCCAAAGAGGGAGCATATAGGGCAGGGGTCGGCAACCTTTCAGAAGTGGTGTGCCGAGTTTTCATTTAGTCACTCTAATTTAAGGTTTTGCGTGCCAGTAATACATTTTAACGTTTTTAGAAGGTCTCTTTCTATAAATCTATAATATATAACTAAACTATTGTTGTATGTAAAGTAAATAAGGTTTTTTAAATGTTTAAGAAGATTCATTTAAAATTAAATTAAAATGCAGAGCCTCCCGGACCGGTGGCCAGGCCCTGGGCAGTGTGAGTGCCACTGAAAATCAGCTCGCGTGCCACCTTCAGCACGCGTGCCATAGGTTGCCTACCCCTGATATAGGGGATATTATTATTTATTGCTTGTGCTACAGAAGCACCTAGATAAGCCCCACATTGTGCTAGGCACTGTACATACATATGGTAAAAGACACTGCTGGCTGCAAAGAATAATTGCAACAAACAGGTGAAGGGAAATATTATCATCCCCACTTTACACACAAAGAATTGGGGTGCAGAGAGTAAGTTATGAGCCTGGAGCTAAAACCTGAACACAGATTTCCTAACTCACAGGCCAATCAGCTTAATCCTGTCCCTCTAGGTTTGGCTGTGAGCTGGAACAGGGCACTGATGTGTTGTCAGGCCTTGATTGATTAGCCTGGGTTTATGTAAGGAATTGAGACTACATGAAGTGTGTATAATTTGTACTTTGAATATCTAACTAATGGCAGGATGTACATAGCTTGTGGATAGGCAGCTTTTATTGTTTTATGAAGCATCTAAATACAAAGCTTATTTTTCAATGAAACATTAACAATGCCTACTTTATTATTGCTTAGCTCCCAAAAGAAAATGCTTCTCTCCACTGTTGGCTGCAGTTTTCTAGTGGAGTTGGAACTTGTACTCTGTTTGGCAAGTAAAATCTGGTTTAAGAGACTCACTACAAACAAATGAAGAATATAAAATAAAAATGAGAAAGTGGAGAGACTGGCCATCCTGCCCCCCACCCCTTGATCAGTCCCTGGACAGAATCCTTCACTTGCTGATCTCCACTTCGTGCATGGATGCTGGGATCCGAAACCTCTACCACATCATTTTCCCCTTCTTCTTCCCCGTCCTTAGGCCATGCTAGGTGAAGTAGTGGAAACTGGATGGGTGAGTAGACCAGGGATCATACACACGTCATTCCTCCCATACCCACCTCCCAGTCCCCAAAGGCTTGACAGCCAGTCCCTTGAGACCAAACAAATATTGTCAGCATCCTTGAACCACCTAGAAATGGTGTTCAGTAGGTCATTGATGAATAAATTTGGTATGAGCACCAAGCCTTTTGGGAGTCTGTTCTTCAGTACTCTCCAGGTGCTGCTCTGTGGCCAAGTGCCTCCTAAATACATCTACCTCAACACATCATGCTCAGTTGCCCATCTCGGAAGAACTCTTGACATCTTATATAGCAGACCAGTGTGCCAGATGCAGTCATAAGCTGCTGTAAAGTCAAAAAAAAAAAAAAAAGACAGTTCCAGTTTTCTTCTTCTCTTGAAATCCATTCTCAATGTACATGCGAACTGCTAACACTTATCCATACTTGCTATGATTTGGTTGGAAACCTGCCTGATCCTCACTCAAAAGTTGTTCTGTTGTAGGCATAATTCTCTGAATTTGTATCTAGAACTCAGGAGTAATATTGGGTTATAGCCAGGTAAAGAGTGATATTTACCTGGCTTTGGTAAAGCTATCGCCATAGATTTCTGCTGTATCATGGGTAGCATTTTCTCCTGTATAATGCAGGACATAAAAATAGACAACCAGTGTTGGCTTTTCTTTCCAAGATGATATTGTAGTTGCGGTGATACATTGTCAAAGCCACAAGATTTTCCTATTTTCATTGACTTCAGAGCATTTTCTGTTTCTACCCTGGAGAATGGTAGAAAGCTTTTGTCTTGATTGAGTTGTTGAGATTGTATTGATGCCACTCTTCTTCGAATGACAGCTCAAAAACATTATCTTTGTCTACTTTAGTGATGTTAGGTGTGTGGTGGCATTGTTTGGAGAGATCATCTGTTGCCGTGTATCTGGTGGGTTCTGTGGTGCACTGAACTTCCTGATGAGTGTCCATCTTTTCTGCTAGACCTTGACATGTCCATTTCTGAGATTACTTTTCCTTGTGTGTTTTTTGGGCTACATTCAGACTCTGTAGGCGACGGTTAGCTCAGCCATATTTTTCAAAAAAGCTGTAATTTATGAGATTGAAACCAGAGGTTATGAATTGACTGGCAGTAAGGGAATTAACATGCCTTTCCTGAAGGCAGATAACATCAATATTGTGTCAGGAGGCAAAGTTTTCAAGAACAGGCTACTTTGCTGCAGATAGACCCTTGACATTCAACTGTAGCACTTCAAGTACAGGGCCAACACTTATAGCATTTCCTTATCTAGGTCCAGAGTAACCAGGACCCAATAGATAAAAATAAACTGCATTGGTGCAAATCTGCAGTAACTCCACTGATGTCGGTAGAGTGTAAATGAAAGCATAATTTAGCCCACTTAATTTTAATTGTAATCCTGCCATTTTTGAAATCAACCTCTGGTTGTTTAATCAGGTGTATTTCCACATAACTCTGCAACAAACCACAAATCAGTCATCTCCTTAATCAGCAAATGACATGAGAATTAAACAACTAGGGACATTTTTTCTCCAGCCACAAACATAAACATCCTACTATGCATGCTGAAATATGTACTTTACTTTCGTACGTGTTTGGCCAACATAGCCTGTTTATTCACTGCTCTAAGGATTAGGAATCTTGTCAGTATGATAATGCTCCAGTGTTGCTGGCAAAATGCCTTCAGTCTCTATATTTCTGAGGAAATGATTCAATAATGGGCTGACGTACATTGCACAGCTTTGCATTTTGTACCTTCAGACTTTATTATTTATCACTTCATGTTCGCATGAATTAGAAATAGAACTAGAAGAAGAAGCACATTAGTAGAATGCTTTCCCATGGATAATTTGTGCTTAATAGTCTTAGATGTAAGAGAAAAACAAAACTGCAAATGCGTCATCAGATATTCCTTTTGATAATAACTGGGTGAAAAGCAGGTAGGCCTATTTATTGTTTTCTGAAAGGACAAGATGTCCATATTGGTTTGTCATGCTTTTCCCAAAATTGCCAATGATTATGAGCTATAAGAACAACTAAGCTCTACACTGCCCAACCTGCTGTAGCCCCATTCTGATGCCGACTAAAAATAAAATCAGAATTTTTTGGTGCACCATGAAATTAAATCCAGACTGGGTCAGATTAAAAGCAGGACAGTGATTGTTGTTACTCATAATAGAATATCTATGTTTGCCTAGAGCGCAGGGCTGAGAGTCAGCATACCTGGCTGGTGTGCCAGTCTCTGCCAGTGACTTGCTTGGTTATCTTGGGCAAGTCACGAGAGGCCTGTATTTCAGAACACGCGAATCCAGCTAAAGTCAATGGGAGCTGCTGTTGCTCTGCTCTGAAAAATCAGGCCACTAACCTACTGTAGACTCCGTCTCAGTTTATCCGTCTGTAAATGCATATAGTTCTCCTTGCCTGCCACACAGAGGGCCTGATTCTCTGTTGTCCTGCATATTTTGTCTTTGTTTACACCAGTGCAAAGTGGGTGTAAAACACTGCCAGGTCAGAAGCATTTGACCTTGCACAGGGGTAAATGACTACATGGGGAGCAGAGAATGGAGAATCAGGCCCAGGGCATTTTGAGAATTAATTCATTCATATTTTAATGTGCTGTAAGATCCTTGACTGGGCTAATTGTTACTGTATTATAATTAATGAAACACTTAATTCATCAGATATGAATGCAGGAGCTTCACCTTCTCTACAGGAAACAAGCTAATAATGATTTGATTTATGAAAACAACTCTTACGGGTTATGTTTACAAGCACATGCATTAGGGATTTTGTAAATCAGGAGACTACATTTCTTTTTTATGATTTTTTTCCTAGCTGAGCTCTTCTACACTGTGGTGCCAGAGTTTGGGACACTGCAGAGAGCTGGCTGTGACAAAGAGTAAGCATGACTTTGTAAAAAATACTACCCCAAGTATTAATCAATTAAAAATATCATTATTGTCAAATATAAAAATACTGAACAGTTGCAAGAACAAGTAAGCAAACCAAATGACAGAGGAAGGAAAGTGATGGCATAAAATGTGAACATTCCAATTGTTACTGTAGATTTGACTTGATTTTGTCAGTGCTGCACCTAAATAAACCTCACTGCAGCAAGGATAATAATCTTCTGCTCCACTGATGCAAGCAGTGATGCCAAGACTAGAGGAAAGGTGTAGTGACTGAAAATATTGAAGGCTGCTGCTGATCTGTGAATTTAAATGTAAATCTGTGTGCATGTCAAATGGTAATAAGATCTGAGTGCATGCTGCAAAAATAGCTTTGTGAATGTTCATACAAAATTTTAAATAATCTATGTGACTGTCTTCCCATCCTTTGTTTATATTACTTCATCACCTAGAGGACCCAATTTATATAGGGGCTTCATTGTGCTAGGAATTCACAGCTCTTGGGACAGGGGCTGTCTCTTATAGTTTAATATCATGTCTACACTAGAGAGCTTACAGTGGGGCAGCTGTGCCGCTGTAAGATTGCTCACGTAGCTGCTCTGTGCTGAGGGGAGAGAGCTCTCCCGTCAGCATAATAAAACTACCTCCACATGCAGCAGTAGCTAGGTTGGCAGGAGACACTCTCCCACTGACATAGCGCTGTCCACACCAACACTTCTGTAAGTGTAACTTATGTCGCTCAAGGGGGTGTTTTTTCACACCTCTGAGTGACATAAGATATACTGACAAAAGTGGTACTGTAGACATGGCCTAAATAGAAAAGACAGACAAAGGGTGAGAAAGAAAACAGAGAAGTGAAGTGATTGGCCCAAGGCCATGCAGCAGGTAAATGGCCAATCCAGAAATGGAACCTAGGTCTCCTGACTCCCCATTCAGTGCTCTAGACAGTGGACCAAGGTCCCTGTCACCCGTAAGCACCTCTGCTTCCATTCTTTCTCCTTCACCTCACACCCAGCAAGGCCCTGAGGCAGCCAGCTGCTGCTTCTCCCTCCATTCTCCTTTCCTGGTGTCTCCTCCTTGTCTGCATTCCTAAAGGTGGAGCTTTGAGTATGGAGGAGGAGAGACAATCTCTGTGGCTCCAGTTCCAGCATCACAGTGGTCCTGAGTAGTAGCTGGGAGGTAATACAAGAGAAACCCTGCTCATACTCTGCAGCTGCATGAGAGTCTGCCAGAGCTGTGAGTCATACCCAAAGTCAAAAAGAGTCCCAGTCAGAGGTTTTCACTTTCTTATTTTCAAAACTGTGAAAAAAGAACAGAGTGGAGTTTCAGATTATATGTAGGCTCCAGCAGTGGGGCCTGGCCTCATAGTTTAAGAGAACTTGATACAGAGCATAGGAGGTGAATGCTGGACCTCCATCTAGTATTTCTTGTGGTTATTGGGATTCCAATGAAGGTCCACACTGGAGCATTGTTAAGAAGTTCCCTAAGCTTTTCTGGACCTCTTCTATCAAGTTTGTTTCTTTCAGTTTTAAGAGATGTTAAAACTAGAAAAGTTACATTTGAAATGTTCTTGTCTGTGTGAAATTTCTGGATAAGTCTCAGAAGGACTCTTCAGGACTCTTTCATTATAATTCATAGATTCCAAGGAAAAAAGAGACCATTGTGATCATCTGCTTTGACCTCCTGTATAACACAGGCCATAGAACTTTCCCAAAACAGTTTTTAAATCATACCTATTAAAAAAACATCCTATCTTGAGTCAAAAAATGTCAATGACAAAAAATCTATCATGACCCTTGGTAAACTGGTCCAATGTTTAATTATTCTCACTGTTAAAAATTTACACCTTATTTCCAGTCTGAATTTGTCTACCTTCCACTTCCAGCCATTGGATTGTGTTATACCTTTCTCTACTACATTGAAGAGCCCATTATTAAATATTTCTTCCCCATGTATGTATAGACGGTGATCAAGTCACCCCTTAGCCTTCTCTTTGTTAAGCTAAATAGATTGAGCTACCTGAGTCTATCACTTTAAGGTGTATGTTTTCTAATCCTTTAATTATTCTTGTAGCTCTTCTCTGCACCCTTTCCACATCTTTCGTGAATTGTGGAGACCAGAAGTGGACACAGTATTCCAGCAGTGGTTGTACCAGAGCCATGTACAGAGGTAAAATAACCTCTTTATTCCTACTTGAGATTCATGCATCCAATGATTGCATTTGTCCTTTTGGCCACAGCATCACACTGGGAGCTCATGTTCAGATTATTGTCAGCCACAACCCCCAAATATTTTTTCAGAAACACTTCTTAGGAGAGAGGTCCTCATCATGCATATATGGCCTACATTCTTTGTTCCTAGATTTATACATTTATATTTAGCCATATTTAAATGCATAATATTATATAGTTACTTTTTTTTGTTTTGCTTCATCATCGCTGAGTTTATTGGCTGGCGTGAAACCTTTTTAAGTAAAAGGTTTGTGTACTAAATTGTGTTTGGGTTACTAAATTGCAAGAAATCTGCAGTAAAATTTCAGCAAGTTAAAATTTCAAAGGAGGAATTAAAGAATGGAATTTTCCTTAAAATTTCCTAAAGCCATAATCTGAGGCCTTCTCTCCTAGTCTTGTCTAGAATCAGGCATTATACATCTTCAACTAGGAACATATAGGTTGTTTTTCATTTATATGGGAAATATTCCCCCTAGGAATCACAATAGTTATGGAACCACTCCCTGGCTTTAAAAGGTAGGTCTATACAGAGCTTTATGGGAAAGAGAGAATATGTGTGTGTGTTTGCAGATTCATCAGAAATGGATAAATTTGTGGATAATTTCAGATTCCCTATACTAGAAGGCTACGTGCAAGTGAAAATTTTCCCCCTTGAAGCATTAAAACTAAATATTGGTCACATGAAGGCTTTCTTCTGTGATTTTTCACACTTCATTTCAGACTTATTTAAGGCTCTATTTTTTCAAACGAGATAAGACTCTTGTTCCCTTCAGTAGGCTTTGGGTCAGATACCCTTTTTAGGTTCGCAAAACGCTTGACAGAAAGACAGCTGGAGCTTTATTTTATACAATATGCAACCCCTTCTGTACCTTCAGCATAAGTTCTGTTGGGCTGAATGTTAACAGGAGCTTCTCAGCATGCTGTTTCCATTTTGTATAGATTACTGATAATGTATGAGACTGTTCCCCCATCTGTTCTCTGCACTTTCCAGCTCCACATGCCTGCATTCTCTCACCCCAAAGTAAAGTAGAACTCCCAGAATGACTAGTTATGCATGTATTATCTAGGAAAATGTCTACAGTCACCTTCTGAGACCTGGGCCCTGGATAGGGGAGTCACCACCATGAATGTAGGAAGTGAATTGTCGGTTTCAAGACTGCCCTTGTTTGATGTATTGTATGCTGGATAATTAGAGGACTCCATGCTTGCAAAGGAAAACCAGCTCTTTATTAAGAGAACCATTTACAGAGATGCTGCAAATGCAGCTGGCATTCTAGCCATGTGTACACAGACTGAGTTCCTGGACCCCCCCTCCAAACTCTTTGCTTTTGTAATGGCTGCTCCTCCCTCCAAGTTGCATGCAGGTTTCTACTGTCCTTGGCTGCACTGGGGGACAAATCATCCCATGCAGCTACTGAATAATGGAGCCTTAGACAGCCTTCTCTCGGTCTGTACATTGGAACGAATCTGGATCTTTGGGTTAAGTTGAGGAAGTGAATTCCAGAGTTGAGTACAGTGAGAACACCCAATCCCCAGCCATTAGCCAACCTTACATTTACATTAGGGGAATGTTAGCTCAAGCACCTAAGAGGATCTCAGTGCAGTTGGGGGGACATGGGGATTATGATTTACTTGGTATTACAGAGAGTGACATGTGTCTGGAATATCAGTACAGAAAGACCCAATTTCTATAATAAATATTGTGAGGTTAAAAAAGCAAATTGTGTAACGTTATATATGTGCATATCACACACACACACACACACGCTGCAATGGAGACAGATTCATTGATTAAAATAAGGAATGTCACAAGAACAGCTATACTGGGTTAGACCAAAGGTCCATTTAGCCCAGTATCCTGTCTTCCAACAGTGGCCAATGCCAGGTGCTTCAGAAGGGATGAACAGAACAGGTAATCATCAAGTGATCCATCGCCTGTTGTCCACTCCCAGCTTCTGGCAAACAGAGGCTAGGGACTTCAAGGGTCCAGGATAGAGTTATTTTGGAGATCTTGTCCACCAAGGATCAGAAGATGCTAAAGTATTTGTAGAGCAAATGTCAAGAAAAACAAAATTAAAAGAAATAATTAGGAATAATGAAAAGAAATATTAGAATAATGAGAGGGGTTAATTACTGAGTTCTCTCTTTAACAATACATACAACTGTAAAAACTAAAACACAGGACATACGGTTTATTATCAGAAAAATCTTTAACATTAATAGAGGATAATTTTAGTCCAGAATGTGCAGGAAGCAACAAAGGGCAATACTGCATCTGAAAGCAGGGATAGGATAACAGATTGGAAGATGAGGGAATATATGGGGCTACCTCAAGTTAATTTCTGATCTAAAGGATGACCTTTGGCTGTGTGGGATCTCCCTAGTAATGCACTCAATGGATATAAGCCAAAAATCCATTGTCCCAGAGGCAGAAGTGTTATCCACTGAGCCACAGTGACACTAATGTCCTTCAATAATGTCTAGAATTTTAAAAGAAGAGAATATCCCTCCTCCAAAGTACACAGCATGACACTCTGTTTCTTAAATGCTTTCTTTTTAATGCACTGCTTCCTAATATTTATTGCCAGTTTCCAAAGACTGCTCTGATTTTTTTTATGTGTTCCTGATTTCTCTGAGGGACAAAGCTGAATTATACAGGAAACCTTGGCTTCCAAAGCTCAGTGCTTAGCTTTTAATGTGCAAATGATGTAAACTGAGTTCAGTGGTGTGTGAGAAATGCTAACAGGTCATTTGGCTTATGAGATTTAAAAGATATTGTCATTATCTAATGCTTTCTCGCTGTTATCCCTAAGTGAGTAGATTTAGGCTTCGTATGTGGGATGTAGGACTTATGGTATGTTCTTAACTTGTCACCTTTTAATAGCTAAAGTGATTTTAATTTTATATATTTTAAAAATAGAATCTATTAATTTACCCTTTTGTTATTCTTCAAGAAACCATTTTGAGTATGCTCAAACTGTATGGAGCAAGCAGAATAAGATTTTTTGGCCATGACTCTTATTGTTTCAAAGCTCCCCATGATGCTGCGCCTCTGATCTTGAACTCCCTCTCTTTGCACCACAGCATTTGTGCCTGTCTGGCTCTCGGATCAGTGGGGTGCCAGCGGACCACAGCTCAGGCGAAAGAGAAGGATACTCCTCCAGCTTGGTGCTGGAGGGGAACCCTCTTTACTTAAAACAAACACGCAATCACCAACACACCATAGCCTGCGTTGAGTCAGTTCCAAACCATCTCAAGCCAACATTATTGTTTTATCTTAGTAAGCTAACAAATGTAGAACCAAAGGCTTCAGGGTGCTGGGCCAATGGGAGTGGAGCATTCAGTACTAGAGCTTTCTGGAAAATGGAAGTCTCTTTTGAAAATGTTTCCATCCTGAACCAAAACTAAATGTCAAAAATTTTTCACAGGAAGGAATCCTGATAAAAAAGTCTGTTCCAGGAGAATAAAAATAGATTTTTTTTCCAGCTTCCCAGCTGCCTTCTTGGAATGCTCTTGTCAATGTCACTTTCTAATTGACTAGGCCCTTCCATCCTAGCTGCTGAAGAGGCAGAGACCCTGGCCCTCAACCTCCCCTGCTAAGCCCAGGACTGGAGAGGAAGAGAGCAGGGGAGATTGAGAGCCAGAGAGTCAGAGTCTCTGGGTGTTCAGCCGCAGTAGAAAGTGAAATTGACAAGAGCCTTCCAGGACCGCAGCCAGAGAGCTGTCGCTTTGATTTTTCCCAACAGAAAATCAAAATTTTTCTGTAAACTGAAATTTTCCCATGGAAAATCTTGGTTTTGTAAAAAAAAAAAATTGGCATTTTCCAGCCTGACAAAAACTTCCAGCCAACTCTACTCAGCACCCCAGAGAATTTGGTCTGTAACAGAGTGGCAGTAATCTCCTGTTGGCCTATTTAGCCACAAGGTGACAGAAAATGCTGGAAGCCTGCAGGCAGCTGCACATTCGTTACAGCTGGCACACTGGGGCGTTGTGGTTGATGAGGGGCCACTATCCCTGTAAGAGAGAGCGGCAATTCTCTAATAAAGGGGTGAAGGTTTGGGACAGACTGATCTGAAAAAAGGCACTTAGCAGCAGCAAGGTTGAGAAATATGTTTAGGCTGAGGACTCTTGTAGTATGGTTTGGGAATTACCTTTTCTGTTTGCAGACCACATCCCCAAAGTGTTGCCTCTTTGACTCTACAAGCATGCGGCTTTTTGTCTGGAGCCAACTGGGTGGTCTGGTAAGGTTTATGTGGCCCTTACTAGAGAAAAGGCAGTGTGAAGAACATTGCATACTTGGATTTTATTGACCCAACTGAAACTGTTCCATGTGGCATTCTCATTGGGAAACATTGGTCACATGGAACTACCACAATACTGGTTAAATAGGTTAAAAATTGAACTTAAGGAGCAATTGCTAATGATTCAGTGGAGAGCCAGTGGAAGTTCTCATGAGGATTCTTTCTGGGCCTCATTCCGGTCAACATTCCCATGAATGACCTGCAGGAATGTGTTTATTATATTGGCCGATGGGACAAAGCTGGGAAGGATTGCAACTCACTTGGAGGGTAGGATTAAAATACAATATGAATGCAGCAATAGGCTAAAAGTCATAATCTGATATGCAGTAAAAAGAAATGGCAAATGATTCATGTGATGTGGGAAGGAATTCACACACACAGAAGGGAGGATTGCCGGCTGGAGATCAGTGCCAGCAACACAGCATAAAAATTATGAGAGTCAATTTATGAGATGCTTTTAAAACAATTACTATGCTGGGTTGATATTAATAAGTACTGATTAATAGGAGGATTGCATGAAAAAATAGGAGAGGATTATTCTGCTCTTCTCAACAGCACTAAGATCTTAGTTGGAGTCCTGCATTCGATTTTGGATACCACATTTAAAAAGAAAAGATTAATGGAGAGAGTTGAGCAGAAAACAACTAAAATTTAGGACTCAGATCTGCACTTTGTGGCACTTGTGCAAAAGAGGAAGAGGTAAGGAAGAGAGAGTAGAATGTCTTTCCCCTTGGTAGCCAAAACTCAGAAGAGTGCTAAGAGGTAGGCCCTCCTATGTCCTGGACTTCCCTGCAGATCCATTGTGGTGCCAAGCAGGGCAGGATTTGACCCCTAACCTTTCCTCATAGGCTAGGGTGACCAGATGTCCCGATTTTATAGGGACAGTCCTGATTTTTGGAGCTTTTTCTTACATAGGCACCTATTACCCCCCACCCCCTGTCCCAATTTTTCACACTTGCTGTCTGATCACCCTATCATAGGCTTAGTTTTTAAAAGAAGTGGTATGTTCACATTGAAGAAAAACAATACCTGAGTGAGTCATGACTGTTTACAGATAGGATACAGGAAAAGTATGGTAGAGAGAGGATATGGATTTAAAAAATATCACTAGTTAATAAGAATAGCATGTGAATTAATGAGTTTAAAGATGCAGTAGGGAAAACTTTAGGTTTGGATGTCAAAGAAAACATAACAAAAAGAACAGTTATTACTGCGAGTGAATAATGTATAATCTGTCAATGAAATGTAGTCTCACGTTTGTAACTGAATTTTCTGCAGCTGTGCTCCTGCATAGCCACCCTGGAGAGAACTTCTGGCACACATTTTGTGTTTGTAGGAAAATGAATTTCAAGGTCACATGCATAATTAATTGTAGAGGCTGAATTTTAAAGTTGCATGTGTAACTACTTGCTTGACGAATGCTCGCACATTGATCCAGTCATGGAACAGAAATAATATCATGTAATTTCTTCTGGCCAATCAAACTAAACAATGCAGCCTCAATAGCAAAAATGAAACACTTTCAAATCCAGAGACCTGAACAAAATTGAAAAAATAAATAAAATTGAATATTCTTGAACTAAAACTGTTTTAAATTAAATTATATGCCTAGGGCCATTCTGTGCGCAAAAACAGAGGGGCAAAGTTCATCTAAATTATTCATTATGACTTATTCACTCTCCTCTAATAGTAAGACTATGAATCAAGCTATCAGTGGGGAGTGTGGAATCACCACCACAGGAGACTTCCCTACCTCACAGGGCTGTTGTGTGTATAAATACCTTAAAGATTGTGAGTTGCTCAAATATTATGGTGATGTGGGCCATACAAGTAACTAAGAGACCATTTTTGTATTGTAAATTATTATGGAAACCCCCCCAGCTATATGCTCTGGCTTGCATTCAGGCTTTTTAGCCAGATTACTAAGGCCTTGTCTACACTACATAGTTCTGTCGACAAAAGTCAGCTTTTGTCAACAAAATAGTGGAGGTGTACACACTACAGTGCTCCTCCACCGACAAAACTCTCCTGCTTTGCCAACAAAATAAAACCACCATGGCGAGAGGCATAGACCTCTTTGTGGCAAAGTCAGATCTATGCTGTGTCTGTGTAGACACTGCACTTGCTTATGTAAATGGCCTCCAGGAGGTGTCCCACAATGCCCATCCTGACCACTCTGGTCAGCAGTTTGAACTCTGCTGCCCTGTAGCCACATACACAGGCATTTGCCCCTCTCCCTTTAAAGGGCTGGGAATTTTTGAAATTCCACTTCCTGTTTGCTTGGTGTGGCGAGCTCACCTTGCATCTTCCCAGCTGACCATGGTGGCTCCATGCAGCAAACACTCTCCCACTTGGAGTACATCAGAGTTGTTGGATCTGCTGGGTCTGTGAGGAGAGGAGGCGGTGCAGTCCCAGCTCTGCTCCAGCCATAGGAAATTCAATACCTACGGGCAGATTTCTCTGGCATATTGGAAAAGGGCCATGAACACAACAAATATCAATGTTGTGTGAAGATCAAGGAGCTGAGGCAGGCATACCAGAAGGCAAGGGAGTCAAACCATCAGTCTCTTGCTGCGCTGAAGGCCTGCCACTTCTACAAGGAGCTTGATGCTCCACCTCCACAGCCAGGACCCCCGTGGATACTTCGGTGGGGCTGGAGAGAGCGGCCAGGGGACTCAATCCCGAGGATGAAATGGTGGACAAGGAAGTGAAGTTGGAGGATGAGGTGGGACAGGCGATAGGGTCATCAGTACCATGGGGAGCCAGGACCTCTTCTCGACTCCGGAAGGTTCAAGCCAGTCCCAGCACTCCTGCTCTGGTGAGCATGATGCAGGGGGGGGGAGCTCCAATAAGTGCTCATTTTGATTTGATACTGCTTGGTTAATGAGGTAGAACTGTCATTTGCTTTGCTATATGCTAGAAGTGGGTTAAAGGATAGAAAAGTACAAGACTAACAGTGTTTGCATCCGGTTCCTATTCACCATGCAACTACTCAGTGGGGGCCCTGCAGAAAAGTTTGTTAATTCACACCAAGATTTCACAGGAATCTTCCAGAGAGATCTTTAGGAAATTTTCCTGGAGGTACTCGCCAATCCTCTGCCAAAGGTTCCTTGGCAGAGCTGCTTTGTTTCTTCCTCTGCTGTAGGAAACTTTGCTACTCCAATCAGCAATGACTTGTGCAGGGACCAAAGCAGTACACCCGGGAGCAGCATAGGGACCCGGTCTGCAGCTGCACGCATTCAGGAGATGGAACCTTGCATCCTTGTTTGCCCTCAGGAGTAAGATATCAGCTTCAATTACCCATGCCTGTGGAAAATGGTGGCAGAATTTACAACAGTGTCACTAGTCGCTTGCAGTGATCCCCTTAAAAAAACACCTAGACCCTTTACCCCCTCTTGGACCTTCCCCTCCCCCTCAAGCCGAACTCACCATGTTCAGGGAGCTCGCCGAGCTGTGTGCTTGCCAAGTGAGAGTGACAAAGAGGTGTATTTAACTATTATGATTCAACACTGTGAATGCACTCACAATACTGCCTCTGTTTATTGTTTCTTATGCGTCTGCAGATGTACGCTTGAGGGAAACCCACTACACACCGGCAGAGTGCCTCCATCAGATAAGTCTCTTATTGCACTGCAGTCAGAACACATGCGTGCTTGCCTCCCCTTGCGGCCTATATAGAACTGTGGGCCATTTCCTCCCCAAACTCCACACAGACATTCCTTGCACATTCCCAGCCTGTCACAGTGCTCCTTTCACTCCCTCCCTTTGAACAAGTTCCCTAATGACAGCTGGACTTGTACACAGCTATGAGAGCCTCCATTAAGAGTGTGCTCCTCAGTGTCATGTCACTTGCAAGAAAGTTATTGCTGTTTGATAAAAATGTACTCATAGAAAGAAAATGAATCTTTATTTTTCTCCTACACATGGTGGTTGCTGCTGGAATTCATACACAATGGCAATTGGCACATTTGCAGACTACAAATCACGCTCAGGAAGCAATCATCACAAGGGTCATTCCAGGTGGCAAGTAAACAAAGCCTGGCTGAATGTTTTACATAAAGACATATTACTGGGGCTTGTCAAAGCCTCCCTGATTTGAATAGCCCACCTTTGGACCCCTCTAATAGCCCTGGTATTTGGTAGCTCAAAATTAGCCACTAGCCAATTTGTCTCAACACTCCCTCAACGCTGGGGAAACTTTTGCCCCTTAGCTTCACAAATATTGTGCAGAGCACAGCAGGCTGCTATGACCATGGGAATATTTTCCTCGCTGAGGTCTAACCTGCCATAAAGGCAGTGACAGCGAATCTTTAATCTGCCAAACGCACATTCAACCATCATTCTGCACCTGCTCAGCCTGTTGTTGAAGTGCTCCTTGCTGCTGTCAAGGTTTCCAATGTAAGGCTTCATGAGCCATGTGAGTAAGGGGTAGGCTGGGTCTCCCAGATCACTATGGGCATTTGAACATCCCCCAGTGGAATCTTCTGGTCTGGAAAGAAAGTCCCTTCCTTCAGCTTTCTGTACAGGCCAGTGTTCCTGAAAATGCACACATCATGCACCATCCCTGACCACCCTGTGTTGAAATCAGTGAAATGACCCTGGTGATCCACAAGCGCCGGTAATACCATACCTTTATATTGATGTACTCCGCCACAAGATAGTCTGGGGCCAAAATTGGGATATGTGTACCATCTATCGCCCCACCGCAGTTAGGGAATCCCATTGACGCAAAGCCATCCACTATTTTGCACACATTTTCCAGAGTTACAGTCCTTTGTAGCAGGATGCAATTAATGGCCCTGCATACTTGCATGAACGTAACTGCCACAGTGGACTTCCCAACTCCAAACTGTTTGTTTTTTATTGTGTACATTGGCATCATAATCACTCAGAGAACTTTTATTTATCTATCTGGATTCCATTTTTGGTATGCATACCCCTTATGCACGTGAAATAGGATTCTTTTGGCCAGTAGTATCTGTTGGAGCTGTGCCTGCACCCTAGCTGTACACCTCTCCTCCCAGAGGGTATAAGAAGTAGAATGAATCAAAGAGTTCCTCAGTTCCTTCTTACTGCCTGGGGCAGTGAGGCAGAAGCCCTGCAGGGCTCACCTCCAAAAAATTGTTAGCTAGTGTTAAGTTAGGGGTTAGTTTGTATTTTAGTTAATTGGTTTTATTTTGCCCACTGACATAGAAAAAACTCAAACACTCTGTTTTGCTAATTACTAAACTAGAGACTGCTTCCTCATACAGGGGCTCTAGCTGCCCTGGCAGAAGCAAAATTCCCAGAGTTTAAAACTTGCCCCTTTTGTGAAGCTTCTGTGCCACTAAATGATGGGCACTCTAGGTGCCTTTTCTGTTTAGGTGAGGGGCATATCCCTGAGTGCTGCTCCATTTGGGTTCATTTGGAAAATGAGCAGCCAAAGGCCCTGGAAGCCTGCCTGAAATTATTCCTTCATGAGCACTCTATGAAGGTCTCTTCAGACATGGAAAGGCAGGACCTAGCTAAGACTGATTCCTCTTCCTAGCCCTCTTGGTGATCCGTGATTCCACCCTGAGCTCCAGGCCAGTGTTGACTAAGGGTACATCTGCATAGCAAATGGAAGCCTGTGTCAGGGAGCTCTGAGCCATAGTCTACAGACTCAGGTCATGCTACAGTGCTAAAAATAGCTTTGTAGGCATCCAGGCTTGGACTGGAGGTAGGGTGACCAGATGTCCCGATTTTATAGGGACAGTCCTGATACTTGGGGCTTTTTCTTATGTAGGCTCCTATTACCCTCCCCCTCCCCCCGGTCCCGATTTTTCACCCTTGCTGTCTGGTCGCCCTAGCTGGAGGTCAGGCCCTGAAGCCTAGGGATGGGGCACAGGCTTAAGAGCCCGAGTCACAACATCCAAACAGCTTGGTTTTAGTGCTGTAGTGAGAGGCCAGATCTGTTGCCCCAGGCTCTGAGACTCACTGCCACAGGCTGAGTAGATGTACCCCTAAGAGACACCAGTCGTTCACTTCAATCTCAATAGGGACTCCTTTCCTGCTCACCCTTCTTCCCAGCCATAGGGCTCACAGTGGGAATCCATTGGGACTCCGGGGCCTGCTCTCTCAGTAGGAAAAGGCATGGATCTCAGAGAACAGGCCCCTTGGCATTCTCCTCTGTGTCTACCAGTCCAGTATTTAGATGCCTATAATCTTGGCCCTATGGGGCACTATGGAGTATGTGACCCTATTCCCACAAGCTGGCAGCTACTGACCTCACGTCCAGGGCTAGGTCCCCCTCTCCCATGAGGCAATATAGACCTCCCAGCCAGGTCAATTAGTGCAGACTCAGATACTAGAGAGACAGGAGAGGGTGAATGAAGAACAAGCAAATGAGGGAGAACAATTAATCCTGGCTGCAATTTCCTCATCCTGCCCTGATGAGGCAGTGGACTCTTCCAGGTCTTCCCCAGTTGATGGAAAAAATGTGAATCATATGAAACATTTTGGACATCATTTGGAAGTGACATTTCAAAACAAAATGACAATTAATGTTAATTTGAATCAACATTTAGTTTTCAAAATGTAATTAAAAACAAAATGTAGATTAGAATTTTTTTCAGGGTTTTCTTTTCCTTAGCAGAAACTATTTGCCTAATTTAACCAAACTTTGCAAATAGGCCCCACCCAAAATGCATTTTTTGGTGAATTTTCCATTTCATTTTCCAAAATAAAATTCACCCAACTCTAGTAGCCATTACATTAGCTTGAAGAACAGGGGAGAGTCTGTCCCTCACAGCTAGTCCCCTGTGTGCATTGTGTCATAAAGACAGGGTCTTTGTGCCTCATTCCAAATCTCTGCCCAAAGTGGTTTCAGAATTCCATGTGAATCAATTCATTCATCTCCCAGTATTCAACTTCCTTGGGGGAAATTAAACTTCATAAACTGGATGTAGTACAGACATTTTATTATCTTAACAGAGCAACACCATTCACAAGCACAACTAGATTGTTTGTGACTTTTGTAAAGAGGATTAAAGATCAGGCAATAGCCTCACAGAGATTATTGAAATGGGATTCCAGCTGCATAACAACACATTATGAGTTAGCCAGGTTAGATCTAGCCGCATTAGACCTCAGGAGGCCTCTTCTGCCTGTCTAAAGAACGTCGCTATTTCTGAAATATGTAGGGCAGCTACATGGAGATTAGTCACACTTTACAAGACACTGTTCCTTAGTAGAGGCTTCCAGATCAAATGTCTGTTGTTCGGGCAGCCTAACAATCCTTGTTTAAGTAAGACTTCTACTTCCCAGACTGGCCATAGTAGTTTTGCCAGCCGGGGGGAATATAAGGATACAAAAGACTAGAACCAGGGTCTGCAGAGCTCGGGATAACCAATGCTGCCACCTAGCAGCCATGGCAGAGCCACAATCTATGCACAGTAAACCCTTGGGGACAAAGTATCACAGGAAGTGTCACCACTGGAAGACCCAACTGGCAGCACCCCCTGTGATCTGATTGGTCCAAGTGCACTATTTAAGCATGGAGAGAGTCCCAGGAAGCAGTCTGTGGAACCTCAGTGGTACTTGGCCTGCTGCTATAACAGATCCCGCTCTTCTTCCCAGCTTCGGACTCTGGATCTGATTACTGGCTTGCCTCCTGATCCCTGACTAGACTCTTGATTCCTGATGTTGGCTACAACCTTAAGCCTGACTCCTTGTTTCTGATTCTGACCCCTCGCTTGACTCCTGCTCCAACCATCAGGCCCTACTCCTTCTCTGACCATGAGGCCTGACTCCTGGTCCTACCTGGTAGGCCATAAGAACTTAAGAATGACCATACTGGGTCAGACCAATGGTCCAGTATCCTGTCTTCCAACAGTGGCTGATGCCAGATGCTTCAGAGGGAATGAACAGAACAGGACAATTTATCAAATGATACATCCACCTTTGTTGAGTCCCAGCTTCTGGCAATCGGAGATTTAGGGACACCCAGGGCACGGGGTTGCATCCCTGACCATCTTGGCTAATATCCATTGATGGCCCTGTCCTCCATGAACTTATCTAATTCTTTTTTTAACCCAGTTATACTTTTGGCCTTCACAACATCCTCTGGTGATGATTGTGCATTGTGTGAGGCAGACTTCTCAATGTCCTATGACATGGAAAACATTTTCAGTGCTTTGCTCCCTTCTCCCTCTGCCTCCCACCCCCGCCACCCCATGGGCTGAGCAAAAATCAAAAACACAGGCAGTCAATTAGTGGAGGAACAAATAAAGAATAAAGGCTGGCCAATCAGAGCAGAACAAAAAATGGCTGGCCAACCACAGCACAGCAAAAAAATAGGCACAGAGCATTGCAGTTCAGTGCCCTCTAGAAGCTGATGCCCATGATGACCTGCCTTACTCACCTTTCCCCTAGAACTGGCTCTGCCCCCCTCCATGCAAACAAATAACTGCTTGTTAGTCACCAAGAGGGGGAATCCATATGGACCAAAACTGGAAGAAGAGAGACTGGTTACTTACCTTACAGTAACTGTGATTCTTCAAGATGTTTTGTCCACATGGATCTACTACTATGGACTCCTACTCTTCTGAGATTCTGTATTGGTGAAGCGAGTGAGGGACAGTTGGGTCTCCTCTGGATGGGGAGGGTATGAGGACATATGGAGCACAGGTGTGGCCTCAATGGGCATTGATGACCAAAACAATCCAATCTGGCATGCATGGGGCACATCTGCATCAAGAGTGGACTCTGTGTGGACAAAACATCTTGAAGAATCACAGTTACTGCAAGGTAAGTAACTGTTCTTTCAGCAGGCCACATTAGGCCCACAGTTACACTTGTGCAACTGCAGTGTCCTGACTGGAAAATACTACCCAATTTTGTTGCTGATGCTCAAGATGGATCAGAATCCACAGCTTCCTCAGTGTTTACTTTGTTGGCTCTGTAGGTGTAGCAGGGGTGAAAAATGATTTTAAAAGATTATTTTCTGCATTGAAATTGGCAGCTCAGACTGAAAATACACAGGACTGGATTGGCTCTTTGCAACCCATCCCAAGTAAGCAGCAGCATGTAGTTGAACTGATCCAGAAGCCGAACAATGACTGAACTGTAACTGAAAGTAACAATTTGATCCCTGCTTTTCTCTTGTTCCATGGTAGAAATAAGCTTTGGTGCAGCTTAGGCTTTATCTACACTACCGGAGTAAGTCAACCTAAGTTACACTACTCCAGCTACATGAATAATGTTACTGGAGTCGACGTAGCTTAGGTCGACTTAACCCGGTGTTTTCACTGTGCTGCATCAATGGAAGATGCTCTGTCATCAACTTACCTTACTGTTCTCAGGGAGCTGTAGTACCGGAGTCGACTAGATAGCGTTCTGACATCGATTTAGCGGGTCTTCACTAGACCCACTAAATCGACACACGCTGCATCGATTGCAGCAGCGTCGATATCCCCGGTAGTGAAGACAAGACCTTACTTCCCCTTCCAAGCCAGTAGCTGAACTCCTGACCCTGTGCTGCTACCATGTAAAAAACATGACCCCTTCCTCTCCTCCTATATGAGTACAGCTAGGAACATAATCTACCTTACAGGGACTATGTATCTTGATTAAAAATTCCCTAGTTCATTTTCTCAATGCTCTAGGGAACTTGTTGTGCATGATACCAGGTTCCACACAGTCAGTGTGCGGCATGTTAGTGTACTGAAGGTTTATACCCCAGCTTGCAGTGCACTAACTTTCTGTCTAGACAAGCCTAAAGGTTGTTTTTTCCTTGTGTAGTAACTCCTCAGAGTAAAACTGTGCAGTAAGTGTAAGAGAGAATTCTCTGCACCATTTATATTTCCTGGAAAAGGCATCACTACTAGTCTATCATCCTTTAGCCACAAGGCTTCAGGGTCTTATGGTTACCCAACCTGTCAGTTAACTACAACTTCTTGAGTATGAAAAAGAGGACTCAAAGCTGTGTGTAAGAAGTACATTTGGGGTTTGAGGAAAAACGTAAAACCATTTAAAGGCTTTTCAGAGCTGTTGTTCCACCTCTTCCAAATAAGATCAAACTTGATTTCCTCAAACTTGCCCAGCTTACCTGTCATGTTCAGGCAAATTCATTACTTTTAGTGTGAACTTGCATTTTCAGCAAGATGACTGTGGCCACAGCTAATCGTGTTGCATGCTGGGTGAAATAACTAATGTGACTGATGCAGCTTGACATGATATGTCACAAGCTGTGATGCAACAGCTGAAAACTTGAAAAGAAATATAAATAATAAATGTGCACTGAGGTTTTTGAAAATCCTAAGGTAACCTTAAGGTATTATTTTTTAGCTTTGATTTATGTTTTTTCCCCAGCTGTAGAGGCTGTGAGAGAATTCCTTTTATATTTACTGCTCTCTTTCTACCACAGAGAACTACCTATTATGCTGAACAGTGTTAACCAGAGTAGAACTGGCTGAATAATATTCTCTGAATAATTGATTCCATGAATCTTGTAATTTTTCCCAAACTATTCAATATTTTTGTTTCATTATTTACTTCTTATTACAGAGCTTGATGAATAATTTACAAATAAATTGGCAAAATAATTTATTCCTCACATTGTGATGGGTTCCCCCGGGTACCTCCTGGAATTGGGGTACCAGTGAGCCCTCTGACCCACCAGCCCTGGCTCCCTCTCTCAATGTGCTGCTGTGTCAAGCTGCAGACCCACTCCTTGTCCTACACTTCCACCAGCATTCACACAGGTAACGATACACCCAGCTGCAGTTACATGCAGGTTCTCTAACTACCCACTGCTCGAACCAACAGTAGAAAGGCTAAAGCCAAGGTAACTTTCAGCTTTGCGGGCATGCACCCCCTCTGGAGCATAAACCCAAAATTATACTGTCTTGTGCTGCACAGGGAACTGTACAGCATAAGCTCATAGAGTCCTTCCCCCTCCCCCAAATGTGGGGAGGAATATGCAACAGCCTTTGCTCCTTTGGCTACGATTTCCCACGCACTTCACTCCAACTCACTGGTTTAGATAAAGCAAAACAAGTTTATTAACTACAAAAGATAAATTTTAAGTGATTATAGGTGATAGCAAACAGATCAAAGCAGATTACCTAGTAAATAAACAAAAACGCAAAATAAGTCTAAGATACTAGAAAGATCAGATATGAATTAGCAAATTCTCACCCTGGCTGATGATACAGGTGGGCTGCAGATTCTTAAGGGGCAAGCTGCACTTGCTTTACAGCTTGGAATCCCCAGGTCTTTCATACATAGGCTACAAATCCCTGTAGCCTGGGTCCAGCACATCACCAAGTCTTTGTTCCTCAGGTGTTTCCAGGAGTCGTCTGTGTGGGGAGTGATGAACAACAGATGATGTCACTCCCTGCCTTATATGGTTTTAGCATACAGTGAGAATCCTTTGTTTCAAAACTTGGTTCCCAGACCGGTTTGTGGAAAAATACTGACATCCCAAGATGGAGTCCAAAGACATATGGTCTGGTCACATGCCCTTGCAGTGTTATAGCAGCCATTGCTTACAGGCTGGCCAAAATGCCCACAGGAGGTTTAAGCTATTCCACTGTCCATTGTCTTTGCTGATGGGTCATCAGCCCCATCTGGCTTCTTCACTGTTGTACCTGAAAGGCTGGCTGTTGGTGTTTTCCACAGTAAGCCCATTTGAAATACAGATCCCTAGTCAATATTCATAACTTCAAATACAAAAATGATACATGAATACAATCATACATGCATACAATCATATTCAGCAAATCATAACTTTTCCAATGACACCTCACATGACCCATCTCGTACAAAATGCATCATAATTATGCCATAATTATATTATAATAATATCACTGTGAAGAATATGGGATGCAGTGTCACACACATCATTGTCATTTTTAAATAATTACTGAATAAGTAATATAGCTCTTTATTCATCCATCTCTAGTCCAGAGACCATCACCCTATCAATGGGTAAACCCTGTCTTCCTGTCTATGACCATAGAAAATCTGCTTATGGCGTACCATGTGCTCTTCTGCTACAGAAGCAGTGGCCAGGACTGGTGGACCAAGCAGGTGGCATCAACACAGTTGACACAACACAGCTCAACTCTGCAGTGGCTTCCTGTGCCATAGGTCCCCATCCACCTCTCACGGCAAAACCATATTATAGGCATTCAGGCTACTGTAGCCACTGCTCCATGACCAAGTCAGGGGAGTGTTCCTTCCCATCCATCTTCTTAAAGCACAGACCAGGGGCCAAGATTTCAAAAGTAACCAATGATTTTGAGTGTCCTACCTGAAACACTATAAAGGGGCCTAATTTTCAGACAGAGGATGCTCAGCACTTTCTGAAATTCAGGCCTGTTTAAAATGTCTCTCAAGTTGGACATGTAAAATCACTCATTACTTTTTCAAATCTTGGCCCAGTTACTTAGAGAAGGAAGGATGGTCTAGTGGTGAGAGCGCTAGGTTGGTGCTTGGAAGACCAAGATTCAGTTCCTTGATCTGCCACAGACTTCCTGTGTGATCTTGGGCAATTTGCTGAGTCTCTTTATGCCTCAGTTCACTATCTGTAAAATGTGTATTTCCCTAATGTAAAAGTATTTCCCCACTGTGACGGAATGCACCCTCCTATTCATACCCTACACACTATTGTAATAATGTTTGAACAAAATATACCTTGTAAGGTATCATTTAAACTTAAATGTTACTAATCATATTAGTAACTTGGTGGTCAGTAATATGGTGAAATGTGGGTAGCAACATTATATATACAATTAGGAACATAAGCTGAAATTTTGACTGAGGTGCAACAAATCTAATATATCTGGAATGTCCAGGAGAGGGCTGGATGGTGCAGAACACACCCTTTTGAAGGGAAAATCTGGGAGTGTGTTGGAGTCACCCTGCATATAGTAACCAAGACTGCTGGAAGCCAGAGTGTAGCAGGTGTTTGCTAACAGGCGGCTGAGGTCAGAATTACTGGACCGGGGCTGTGGCTATACACAGACTCTCAGGGTGTGACCTGCATGCTGTTCTGCTGTTTGTGAGGAGGCCAAGTTGGGAGCCACAGCAGAAAAGCATTGTGAAACACCCCAAGTTACAGGGCAGGTGGTGACACAGCTCCTCGTTGGTCTGGAATGTACCCCAGAGTGTCCTACCTGCTTTGTAGGATTTGTGAGGATAAATAGAATCATAGAAATGTAGAGCTGGAAGGGACCTCAAAGAAGTCATCTAGTCCAGCCCCCTATGTAGAGACAGGACCAAGTAAACCTAGACCATCCCTGACATGTCTATCCAACCTGTTCTTAAAAACCTCCAAAGATGAGAATTCCAAAATCTCCCTTGGAAGCCTACTCCAGAGTTTAACAGTCCTTTTAGTTAGCACATTTTTCTAATTTCTAACCTAAATCTCCCTTGCTGTAGATTAAACTGATTACTTCTTGTCCTACCTTCAGTGGACATGGAGAACAATTGATCACAGTCCTCTTTAGAACAACACTTAACATATTTGCAGAATTTTATAAGGACCCCCCTCAGTCTTCTTTTCTTGAGACTAAACATACCCAGTTTTTTTAACTTTTCCTCATAGGTCAGGTTTTCTAAACTTTTTTTTTTCCTTTTTGTTGCTTTCCTCTGGGCTCACTCCAATGTCCACATCTTTCCTAAAGTGTGGAACCCAAAAGTGGACATTGTATCCCAGCTGAGGCCTCCCCAGTGCCAAGTAGAGTGGGACAATTACCTCCCATGTCTTACATCTGACACTCCTGTTAACACACCCCGCAATGGAATATTAGCCTTCTGTATTTAACGGTGTGTTTGCTATGATAGAAAGCAGGTGGAGGTCTATATATACCAAACCCCAAACCTTGTATAAAACTGATTAGGAATTATTTTGGAGAAGTTCTATGGTCTGTCTTATTCAGAAGGGCAGACTAATGATCACAGTGGTCCCTTCTGGCCTGGAATCTTTGAATATTTGACAGTTTCAGGGTCATGTTAACAGAGAAAGAGAAACAGTGAAAGCATTTGAAATGTAAAATTTTAAGTTAGGCATTCATTTTGACATCTCTTGTTCCCTTTCCCTTTAGCTGTAGAGAGTCTTTAGAAGGAAAAAAAAACCTCTATTTGACTGTCATTGAGATGGTGTTAAAGATGGTAATTATTGCCCTGTTTTGAGAAAAAGAGAAAATATTAGCTGAGATGAGCTGAAGCTGGTGGTGGTGGTGCTGCTATTGCTGTTAAAGTCCGATCCCATTTCCTAGAAGACAAAACAAGACACACACAAAAAGGAAAAGAAAAGAACAGCAAAGATAGAAAATGCAGCTTCTGTCTTTGGTTTTGACTCTCATGTGCAACCTCACTGCTGGAGAAACATAGGCCTGGGACTTGGTCTTATTTCTCTGAGAGCTGGCAAACTCCTACCAACACCAGGCTGTTTAGGGCATTCTTTTAGTTGCTAACAGGCTCACATGAATGTTGCAAAATCTTCAGTAGTGGCCAGCTAAGCCAGACTCTTATTAGACAGAAGGCAAAAGGAGAAAGATAGGAAAGAAAAGATACAAGGTAGGGAAGGAAAAGGACACACAAGAGTGGGGGTTGTGAAACAGTTTTACATCCCAGGTGGGACTGGAATTTAGCCGGCACCCGTGGAGGTGGCCATGTCATCTGCGGCCTCCTCTCTGGCCAAGTCTAGTCAGAACATCTCAGGATCAGGACCATGAAGGCACAATGGTGTCACACTGGATGCTCGGGCCTCAAGAGACAGTGGACATGACAGTCAAGATATTGAAGCTCACTCCTTCCCCTTCTCTTGTCTTTCAGTCAGCCAGGATTTGCATCTGTCCATCCATATGTTCTCTCAAAGGTCTTTCTTTTTAAGGACCCCAAAGGGGGGAGTGGTGGAATAGCTCATCCTCTCATTATTTTGTCTACCCACTAGGCCTAATTTCCCACACACCAATTTTGGTTCACTGATTTCTGGTACCACACATCTTTTGTTTACCAGTGTGATGTTTGGGGGTTCAACCGAGGGTTGTTTCCGTGCCTACCCTGCAACTCTGGTGCCTTCCATACTACACTGCTATTGCTCACAGCCCTGATCCTAATAGCCAGCCTACAAGCATGCAGGTCACACCTGGGGCAGGGCTCAGGGAATGGAACTTCGGCTTTCTGCCCTGAGCCCCACGAGTCTAATGTTGGCCCTGCTTGATGGACCCTCTTAAACCTGCTCACGGCCTCCCAGGGGTTCCCATATCCCTGATTGAGAACCACTAGGTTAAGTGATACCAAGTATAAGGAGTAAAGAGAGGAAGGGTTACAAGTGAACAAAAATTAAAATATGCTTCTACGATTAAAATTTCATTTTAGCAAATTATAATCTTTGCCTAAGCAGGTTTCTCACTGAAACTCAGTTTCCAGAGACTTCAACACCCTTAGTTGAAGAATCCAATGTTCTATGATTTCAAGAGCTCTGACCCCTTCAATCCCTCAACTGATGGATACCAAAATGGATTTATGTTTCTGCTTATATCTCCCAACATTCATTGACCCGGTTACAAGAGGCAGGAAGGCTTCCTGCTGATCTTCCCTTCCTGTTGACTTCCTATCCTCCTGCTGATTTGTACGTAAATGGAACATCCATTGTTTTGATTCCATAATGCTTAATTTACACTGGAGACAGATGGCTGTCTTCTCTCCTGTCTGGGAGAAAACTTGTTTCTCCCTCTGTTTGGTCACAGACTTTAAAGCTTTCAGAAAAGACCTCACTTGATACACTTTTATAATACGGTAACATTGTATACAATCAGTTGGTCCAATTGCTTATCATTTGAGGTTCAGACGACCCCCGTCATTATAGCCCAGTAAACCTTTGAAATGTATTCTTTGAAAAATAAACCATGACAAAGTTTCTCTCTCCTACTGGGGTGTAAACACCATGCTGTCTTCCTCAAGTTAATTGACCTTGCTTCAAGAGGCAGAAAGGCTCCCTGTGGGGGGCAAGGATCTACATCCTCCATCGAGATTGTTAAGTATTCATCTTTCCCAACGTGCTCTCTTGATGGCTTTGATAACCTTGCATGAAAATGTGCTTTTTGTTGTCTTTGGCCACACCTTGTCTAATTTATGTTGGAGACACATTCAAGCAGGTGGAACCACATTCCATTGTCTGGAACAGGTTTGGTTTAGGCTCTGTTTGCCAAATACGTTTTAAAAACACATTTGCAGCCCATATTTATAAAATCCTTTGTGGGTTACCATACATACATCATGCAATGATTTTCGGGCACAGCATATTACCAGTTTGTATATGATACCTTAAATGACAGCTTTTAGGTACAGATTATGACAACAGTGTGTTAGGTATAGTGAATATTTCAGGCCTGGCAAGAGTTGCAAACACAGAGGGGCCTCTGTGTCACAACTAGGCATGATATTAATGTAGTTTTTGAATTCTATCAGTAGGCCATTTTTGTTTAGACTAATTTAGTCTTTTTGTCTAATTTTTGCACCTTTCACCATCAACATTTAGTGTTATAGGTTTTTGTGACTTTCTGTGAACTTTCACTCACTTGTGACAATGGAGTTCCTAATTAGGGTGCATGGGTAGGCCTAATTACAACAGTGCACAATCTTTTTAAGGCAGGTTTTTTTTTCAAATCTCACTAAATATTGGGGTTTCAGTGGTCTAATTTTTTTTCCAGACCGGTTTGTCCAGGATCAATAGCACTTTGTTTTGTAAACACAATTGTCTCACTTCTGTTTCAAAAAAAAAATCTTCTGCTGCAAGACTTCCTGGTCCAAAATTTACCTAATGAGAGTTCTTATGCTTTTGTTAATGAAATTCAGCAGCAAAAGTAACTGAAACCAAAGCATGTTTCTCAGACAAATGGTTGCAGTGCAAGAGCAAAGTAAGGTTATTGTAGACATTTTTGTGACATGCCAAAGAAGCATTGGAAGGCAAGGGCACACTTAAATAATGAGCACTAAGGTGTAGAAGTGGAATTATTACAGAGAATAAATAGAGCCATATGTACATGAAGGCTGAAGCATATGTGCTCATGTGTTAAAACTGTAATGTAATTTGCAAAATGGATATGGTGACAATGAATATGCTGAGAAACCTCTCCAGGCATACAAGTTTCATGTGAATTCATTTGTGCAACTTCTTAAGCCTTGGATGGCAGCTGAACAACATGAATGTTTGAGGATTCTCCTAATAAATTACTCTAAAATGTGTAATTTTGTCATCGCTGCCCAGCAGATGTGTTGTCTGTGCAAAATAAGATTTCACACTTTGAGTTATAAATATTGGATATTGAAAGTACCCAATTCACAAAACTGTTATGCATCATTTATGCTGGTTTGGTATGGAGTGCAACTAGGAAGAATGAGAAGTGCTTATATGTGCAAATACACAGTCTTTTGATTCGTCAAGGCCTCACTTCCCTCTATTCAAAAATGTCTATTTTCCATTATGCACCCAGGGACTGAGTGAGTCAAAAAGGGTGCAGAGTCAGCTGAATGGTGATATCAGGTCAAACAGACTGAATATGCCTATTCATAAACAAGACAGTTTTATGCAGAAACTTCATTGACATCCACGTCCGGAAGCTGGCCCACTCCATCCTATTTGCTTATGTGATATGTGTAATGGCATGAATTTTATACATTGGCATAAACAACAATTAAAACACAGTGGGTCATAGCTCCCTTTCTGATAGAGATTTCTTCAAATAGGAAGGGGTGGGTCATGGGTTATAAATTATGCATAAGCCTGAGATCATCATAAGATAAGGAAGGTCCCCTGGATCTCCACTTCCTACTCTTCCCCTCCCAGCACCCTAGCAATGGCAGCACAGCTCATCACGTTGCTATTGTTGCCAAACTGGTGTGAATTCAGAGAATGCTGTCGCCAGCCCCCCTCCAGAGTCTCACAGAGCCATGAAGTAAGAGTTACTTACAATACTTTGACATCCTAAAGTGCGTTACCCCAAAGGGAGAACATAAGTCATTCACCACTCTGCCTTGCCATGTCGACTTCAGTAGCTTGGATCAAAGTTCCTAGGTAGCAGCCATGGAAGGAAGAGGCAGCTACATGGTAAGGAGGTGGGGGACATACCCTATAGTGATACTGCCCTCCACATAGCCACCACCAATCCTTCCCAACATTTGGCTCCCCTCTTCCCCCCCTACCATCTAGCCCTCTATGCACAAATCTATCTATTAACTCACTCTGTCTTTATTTAACTTCAGGAACAAAATGGAATTATGTTCTTTCTCATCCAGGACATTTTGAAAGACTCACTTCTAAAAATTTCCCCATTTGCAAAAAATAAGAGGAAAAATTGCAGGATGATTTCCTATCTCTGGGAGAAGGAAGTGCTGGATGCTAGGAGCAGCTAGAATGTATCTGATACAGTGTGGTCACTTTGACTTTGCTTTAGTCATGCAGTAAAATTCAGCTGATGTAAGTAGTTGTGCATGTCTAATTCTGTTGTATGAGCAAGAGAGTTTCCAGGCACTTGTGTATAACTTTCTGCTCATTCTTCATTTAAACCCAGTACTTGTCAAAAGAAGGGCTGCCCAGATCAGCTGAATGAACAAGAGATCATTTTTTAGCCTCCTAAAACTTTCTCATATAGTTTAAGGCCAGAAGTGACCACCAGATGATCTAATCTGACTTTTTGTCAGGTCACTAACCACCCAGTTACCCCTGTACTGAACCCAAGAACCTCTAGCTCCATATTTATGCCTCCAGCACACATCTCAATCCCAATATAAGGGATTAAAGCCATAATTGTGACTCATGGAAGCAAAGGGGTCCATGGGCACTCCCAAGTTTGGGTTTCCATCATGCAGGGCTCCCTGGAGTCTTAACTTTCCACCTGTTCTGAAGTTCCAGTGAAGTCAATGGAGCTATGCTAATTTACACCAGCTGAGACGCTGGTCCTGAGTTCTTAGTTGAAAACAAAGAAGAGCCACACAGCAAATTCCTGCATAAGCAGGCAGAATTTTAAGGCTTTAAACTCTATGTGCAGCAGTTTTAGTAGGATAAAGGTCAGAAACTAAAGCAGTGGCATGAAATAACAACACTATTGCAACAACAGCTATTGCAAAATATCTTACAAGATTTACCGCAGACACCAGCCATAGCTCATTTATCTCACTGAGGAAAAACAAAAGTTATCCCTGTGCCTAACCTTTCATGGAAAATTTCATGAGAATACCCATGACATCAATGCAGTTACTGTCAGTCTCCACTGCACAATGGGTTTATATATGCTGTATTTGTCTTCCTTTCTGCAGTGCTTGAGCACAGAGATAGAGTTTAAGGTCAGAAAGGACCACCAGATCATTCAGTCTGACCTCCTGTAGATCACAGGCCACCAACACTACCCTGCCACTTCCACACCAAACCAACAACCAGAATTATAACAAATATCACACCCCTCAGGAGACTAAACTATTGTGCACCCTAGGAAGAAAATGGGAGGAACCGAGGAGCACTAAGCAGAATTGATTAAGAGAGAGATATCCAGATGATCCTAGCAAATGACCAGCACTGCAGAGGAAGGTGAAAGAACCCCAAGGTTCCTGCCAATCTGACCTGGGGGAAAATATTTTCCCTACCATAAATCTGGTGATTGGTGAGCAGGGCCGGCAGTGATTTCCCTACACCCCCCCTGAATTTTTCCAACACCCCCCTCCCAGTTTTGTGAACTACTTACATGGCAATTTAGTGACTGTTTGGAAATTTGAATTGAAATTGAAACATTAATATACACTTTAAAAGCATATACAGTGTATGATAAAATATCTGAAAAAGTATAATAGATTTGAAAAGTATGAACATAGACTAGCTTCCTTATACAGCTGTTGTTTTTTATGACCATGTCAGTGCATTCATTTCGGTGATGTTGACCAACCTAATAATTTCAAATGATGATTTGTAAGTGAAGTCTAAATGAGCTCTCCCTGACAGCTAGTGATGAGCTGGGGCTGGGGGGAAAGGCTTCAGGACCAGATTGTATTTACATTCACACCTAATCTACCTAGGTATCCACAAACAGAGCTGTGTTGCCCAAGTGATAGATTTTGGCTGGGACCGGGTTACAAATCACTTGAATGCGGCGGGGGGGGGGAATTAAACGTTGTTCGTATTGTATGAGTAAAGGGCAGTAGAACTGTACTTAGCCTGTGCTGATTGAGGGCATCAAGAGAGAGGGTGGGGACCTGTCCCTGTCCACTGTTTAGAGACAGAGCTGATTAGGCTCCATAGATAGTCTTTTGTTCTGTTAAGTGACCACTGCAGCTGAAATCACTGATAATCAGGTCTAAGTGCTTAGTCGTGCTGTGGGGACAGTGTTTCTGTGGAAGAGACGGCCCAGACTGCACTAGCAGTGAGGTTCCCCCCCTGAGAGCTCACCTGAAATCACTGAGAGCTGGGTGGAACCTCAAGAGACCAACTCGCAGAGGTCACAGTGGCAGGTGGCAGCAGAAGGTGACTGCGCAGGGCCATTGGCAACAGAGTGGTGGAGTGAACGGTGGCACAACAAACAGCCGTGGCCAGAGCGAACAGTGAGCAGCTGGAGGAACGAGCAAGGTGCCTTCTTGCCCCCCACCTGGGAGGTGAACTCACGTGAAAGCACCTCTGAACTCTGAGTCTCCACTGACCAAGGACAACATCGGTGAGTGGGGTGCAGTGGAGGGAAAAGTGAGGGGCACGTTAAATAAACATTCGTTTGTTGGACTATATTTTAGTGACTTTGCTCCAGAATGCTAGATTTGTGACTGGGAATGGAAACTTATATATAATGATTCCCAACATTCTGTTTGCTTTTTTGACTGCCGCTGCACATTGAGTGGATGTTTTCAGAGAACTATCCACAATGACCCCAAGATCTCTTTCTTGAGTGTTAACAGCTAATTCAGACTCCATCATTTTGTATGTATAGTTGAGATTGTTTTCCAATGTGCATTACTTTGCATTTATCAACACTGAATTTCATCTGCCATTTTGTTGCCCAGTCACCCAGTTTTGTGAGATCCCTTTGTAACTCTTTGCAGTCTGCCTGGGACTTAACTATCTTGAATAGTTTTGTATCATCTGCAAATTTTGCCACCTCACTGTTTACCCATTTTTCCAGATCATTTATGAATATGTTGAACAGTAATGGTCCCAGTACTGACCCCTCAGGGATACCACTATTTATCTCTCTCCATTCTGAAAACTGATAATTTATTCCTACCCTTTGTTTCCCATCTTTTAACCAGTTACTGATCCATGAGAGGACTTCCCTCTTATCCCATGAGGACTTACTTTTCAAAAGTCAATTTAAATTAAATAAATTTTTTTTATTTATATTTTTTTAGAAATCTAGACCTGTTATGTGTTTTGGTGTAATTTGCATTATCCTTATGTTAAATTTGCATTATCCTAACAAAACATTTACTTTATTCATATCTCTTTTATATGTTGCAGGTCAAAGTGAAAATGAAAAGACAAAAAACAATACAATAATTTTTCCACTCAAAAGCCTCAAAAATTAACCAAGGTGAAGAACACATCAAGAACCAAGAATATATCAACATGTCATCTGAAGGTTCAAGTGGTATATCTACATCCGACCAGCCCGAAGCACAAATACAGCTACCTACTGAAGAAATAGTGTCTCCAAAACCTAAAGGCAGTTCCCGATGTTTGTCGGTCAAAGTGTTCCCATTTATTGAAGTTACAAAAGATGGCTACTGGTGAACCTTTTGCAAAAAAGCTTACGAAGAAGGAAAGCTTCCCAATGCTGTAACTGGTAAAAGTGGAGGAGCTTGGTTTGTCAAACCGATCAGCAAAGTCAATGCTGACAAACTACGTGAAAAAGCTGCAAAACACCAGGCCTCTGGAGTGTATCAACATGCAGAAAGCCTTATAAGCCCACTTTCAAAGCCAATTTTAGAAGTACTTAATGAGGCTGTCAAGAATGCTGGAGACACAACACAGTTCATGCAAACAAACATGGCTGTGGCATCCTACTTTCTATTTAAGCAAGAGATACCACACACTACAAACTGGAGGCCAATGTTAAGTGCATTGCCAATGTTAAGTGCATTGTCACTTGAACACTGGTTCCGAACAAGACCAGCAAATGCTCACTATCTTTCTGCAAGGAACTCAGCTGACTGGCTAGAAGCATGCGGTGCAACAGTGAAAGACTCAACAGTTGAAAAAGTGAAGAACTCTCTCACCACATTCAAAAATTTGCATACATGGCTGATGAATGCACCGATGCAAATGGGCATCAAGTATTAAGTCATTGTGTACATTATCTTGATGTCAGGGGTAGGCCAGTAGATGCATTTCTAGATGTTCAAGTTATAGAAGACACACGGCTGCATCTGTGACAACCCACATCTTAGAAGAGTTAAATGCTTGTCAATTGGACCCCAAACAGATGGCTGCTTGTGCATTTGATGGAGCTGCAAACTTCTCTGGAAGACATGGTGGAGTACAAGCTTTGCTCAGAGAAAAGTGTAACCCTAATCTCTCCTATACACACTGCAGAGGCCATCTACTCCAACTAGCACTAGTATGAGCTGCAGAATCTTCAAAAGACATTAAAAAAGCTATAAATGTAATGTCTTCATTATATTCTTTTTTCAGCAAGAGTCCAAAAAGACTGAATATCTTGGAAAATATAGAAGATACACTGGGACTGAAGTTCAAATAGTCCAACCTGGGAAAACCCGCTGGCTTTCTCATGAGCAGTCCTTGGCTGTTGTCTTAAAATTACTCCAGCTGTTATTACTGGCTTTGGAAAGTATCTACCAAGATGGGATGGATCTAAGTAGTGAGGCTGGTGGATTACTTTTGCTACTACGTTCAGAGAAGACTATTGCCATTCTCTCTCTTGTAAGTCTACTGTTGAAACCACTTGGGTCATTAAACAATGCCATACAGGCATCTGCTACAACAGTAGTAGATCTTTGTCCAGCAATAGAAGCTACATTTGGATCAATCAGAGATCTATCCATTGAAAAAGTACTGGAAGAAGCAAAGACTTCAGTCCAGAAATTGACTAATGAAGGCATTTATATTGAATCCTTAAGTGAAGGAGTGTTTGTTAAGACAACTGAAAAAGTACACAGACTTGATTCTTTAAAATATACAACAGCGACTTCTAGATTCTACTCAACCTCTACATAGGTTTTATAGATGCCTGTCCTGTAAAACACCAACAGTTGAGTGGAGTGAGGCACTACCAGCAATGGGGCTGCCATGTGATTAGGACAGAATAGAGAATTTGAACACAGAGTGGAATATCTTACGATGAATAAATGAAGATTTGACTTCAACTTCTTTTTTATCATCACTAGTGGCTCAACCCGATCTTTGTGTTCTGTTTCCTGGGATGAAAGAAGTAGGAATTCATCTCTTGCTACTCCCAGTCACATCAGCTACAGTTGAGCGTTCTTTTTCATCATTGAATAGAATTTTGTGTTCTGAAAGAAGTCACCTTCTGCCTGATCATGTGAATGAACTAATGAGCATATCAACTGAAAGAATGGAAGTACCGGACACATGAGAAGCCATCAAAGATGAACGCATTGCATTCAAGAAGTTCATTAACAGAGTTGTGCAAAATTACAACAAGAAACCAAGAAGGATGTAGATGTAGTGCTTCATAGAAGGCTTGAGTAGCCAACTTTAATTTGTGTGATGATTTTAAAACATGAGTTAAATCTAATAAAATGGTCATGAAACATTTTTCAGTTTTTACTATGGTGCCATACAGCCCACCTTCACCCTCACAGTCTCACCCCTCATCGGCCCTAACATCCACACCCCCCCCGTAAATTTGAGCCCCCCCCCCCATTTCAATTCCTGGGGAAGCCACTGAGGGCCGGCTCTAGGTTTTCTGCCGCCCCAAGCGGTGGGGAAAAAAAAAAGCCAATTGGCGGCACTTCAGTGGCAACTCAAGCGTGCCACTCCATTCTTCGTCGGCAGTTCAGCGGCGGGTCCTGCACTCCTTCTCTTTGTCTTCAGCGGCAACTCAAAGAGGAAGAGAGGGACTGAGGGACCCGCCGCCGAATTCCCGCCAAAGACCCGGAGGTGCCACCCCGATACCGGACGGAGTGCCGCCCCTTTGTATTGGCCACCTGCTTCCTTAGCTGGTGCCTGGAGCCGGCCCTGTTGGTGAGTCCCTGAGCATGTGAGCGAGACCCGTCAGCCAAGCAACTGCAAGATAAAATTCTCAGTACCACTTCAGAGCAGCGGCCCACCCCACATATTGTGCTCATCTGTCATATCGCTCATTAAACTTGAGTATTGCTGTTGATACCTGTATATGCATTAATGAGTGAACTGATTATAATTTACTTAGTTTAACATGTCAAATACCACCGTATCACAAGTCTTTTAGCCAGGCTTAATTAACTGCATAATTAGATAAGATAAATAACATATAAAGTACTGTGGAATTATATAGTCATCATAGGCAATACATGATACAAGTTAGTGAGTGTCAGAGAATGAAAGACATTTCAAAATGTTATGAAAGGAGCGTAAAGAAAGGAAGATGTATAGAGCGATGAAAATCGGTTCATTGACAAGATTGTCAATAGTAGGAATGATGCTTTCAGTTGGCAGAAACTGCAAAGTAAGACACCCATCAGCCATCCCATCAGCAATGGCAACTAGCAAGGCTATAGAAAGGGACTGAGAAGATAGGCGTTGGGTAAGCAAAGGGAGCTGGGAGGGACGTCCAGAGAGAGAGGAAGTCCCTGTGGCAGGCAGGCTCTTTCTTTCCACTCCGCATTACTCTCGGACATTCTACACACAAAGAAGAAGCGATGATGCCTTGACAAGGATATAAAGGTACAGGGCTGGAAAGAGGACTTTGAGGGATGAAGGGCTTCCCTTCAACAGGCTGCCTCTTTTTAAGTACTTCATAAATTGAGGCTTGAAGTGAGTACTCTGTAAACGGATTAAGTAAAAGCCATAGGGCAAGTCAACACTACAGTGCTACTTCGAAGCAGCTGCATCAATGCCGCTGTAGCACATCTGGTGAAAATGCGCTATGCCAACGGAAGAGTGTCCTCCCATAGGCATAATTACTCCAAGCGGAGGCTATGTCAGTGGGAGAGCATCTCCTGCCAACATAGCACTGGTGTAGACAGCGGGAAATTTGCATCGCTCGGGAGGAGGGGGGGCGAGGAGGACTTTTTCACACCCCTGAGCGACATAAGTTAGAGCGACTTAAGCAGTAGTGTAGACCTACCCTGACATAGTTCATGGAAAGGACTTGTCTCATGCACAGTACACACTCAGAAGAATACCTTTCACATGAAAAAGCCATTGTGTATTTGGGGAAGAGAATAAGAGCAGACACCCTACTCGGTCCTGTTTATTACTTCCTAGTGCCTCCCTATGGTACTGAAGAATAAGCGCGTACCTGGATATAATTTAGAGAAATATAATGTGAGACCTTTACAGCCTCTTGCTGCCTCAGAAGCATAGTAAGGGACACATAATTTATCTGTTCCTGTCAAGGGAGTTTCTTTGATTTTCTATCTGCATCTGAAGTCGTAGGAGATTGCATTACACCATAAAACCATATATTTCACTGTGTCTGACTAAATTGTTGAACACCATGGCCCTAATCCTGCACAGGCCATAGTCCTATTGGACTACTCATGGTGTGTAAAGTTAAGAGCATGGGGAGACCTTTGCAGGATTGGGGCCAGATGATCTAAATCAGTGGTGGGCAACCTGCGGCCTATCAGGGTAATACGCTGGCGGGCCACAAGACAATTTGTTTACATTGACCATCCGCAGGGATGGCCGCCCGCAGCTCCCAGTGGCCGTGGTTCGCCATTCCCGGCCAATGGGAGTTGTGGGAAGCGGCACGAGTGCAGACAGTCAATGTAAACAAACTGTCTTGCGGCCCGCCACCGGATTACCCTGATGGCCTGCGGGTCGCAGGTTGCCCACCATTGGTCTAAACTGTGTGTTACCATCAGAAATAAGATTCTGGAAATGCTTCTGAGCAAAGCACATGCAGTCTCAAAAAAAATGTGAAGTTTTTTTTAAGAGTGACACCAAAAGCGTCATCCCTCTGCCTGAGCTACCTCTGTATGTAAGTCACTCTCCTTTCAGAGTGAATTCAGTTCAGTCAGCAGAGCAGCATAAGATTTGTGTCACCTAAATGCAAATGGGTTAGGGAGGCATAACTTTTTCCTCCATGTTAGTCCAGGGATTGTTGCCCAGAACATAGTTCCTGACTCCTGTGCAGTGCAGAGGTTTTAAGTTCCTGAATCAAAATGTTGGTTTATTATGGAGGTTGATATTGGCTCAAAGTATGAACTCTATTCATTTGCTGAATAAAGACCTTAATGAATAACGATCTTCTTAAACTGAAATTACAAATATATAAGCCTTTTGTTTATGAACATTAAGATGATTTTCTGTCTGCTTGATTCTTGCATGTTGTGATAATGAAGGGGGGAGGGTAGCTCCCTTTTATGGACCCCGCCAGCCAGTTAGCTATAAAATCCCTCTTAGTAGCTGTTCTCTACTTGCTTTACCTGAAAAGGGTAATGCATAGATAAAAAAGAAGTGAGTGGGCACCTGGCCAAAAGAGCCAATGGGAAGGCTAGAACTTTTTTAAATTGAAAAGACTCCCCTTTTGTCTGTCTGTTGTTGTTCTCCCAGGGAGAGGCAGACAGGGCAGCAGCTATGCAGTAAGAAGCTTGGGCCAGGTATGAAAAATTCATCCATATTATACCTAGAAACTACTAATTTAAAACCCCAGATATGTAAGTAGATCAGGGAATGTCTAGGAAGACATGATTAGGTTTATCTCTTTTTTATTTCTTTATGGCTTGTGGACTCCACTGTGCTAACCCCAGGTGCTTTTGTTTTGCTTGTAACCATTAAGCTGGACCTCAAGTAACTATTCTTGATGCTTAAGCCTTGTATTTGCTCTTTTTAAATCTAGCAATAGCCTGAGTTTCCAGACGTATTTTCTTTCTTTTTGTTTTTAATACAATTTACCTTTTTAAAGAACAGAATTGGATTTTTGTGTCCTAAGAGGATTGTCCATATGTTGTTTAATTAGCTGGTGGCAACAACTGATTTCCTTTGTTTTTCTTTCTTAGCTCTTCCCCGGAGGGGGGGTGAAAGGGCTTGAGAGTACCTCACAGGAAGGAATTCCCAAGTGCGCCTTCATGGGTCGTCAAAGGGGTTTTGCACTTGGGTGGTGGCACCATCTACCCATCCAAGGTCAGAGAAAAGCTGTAACCTTGGGAGTTTAATACAAGCCTGGAGTGGCCAGTATTAATTTTTAGAATCCTTGTGGGTCCCCACCTTCTGCACTCAAAGTGCCAGAATGGGGAATCAGTCTTGACACATGTAAATATTGTATTTATATATAATCTGATAATATGCTGATATGGACCTAACATTTGCATTATTCCTTTCTAACAGGTGCTTAGCATATGCCATAGTTCCACATAATAAGGTCAGTGCTGAAATCAAGCAGTAACCACATTAATATTTTTCCTATGAATTGAGGTCATAGCCTCAAAAGAAATTATATATTTTAGTATGCAGGGCTATTTGGTATGGCCAGTGGAAAGTTTTATGTATTCATCCACAAAAGCTGGAAGTTGATTTTCTACGTGAACTCCCAAGGTTGCTCAGTGATTGTAAACTATTGCAGAAAGATAATTTCCATTCTACTTCCAAGGCTTTCAGTAAAGGAGAAAATTGGCTTTGACCTTGCCTTACCCCTCCCCCACTTTCTGGGAAAGTTGTGGTTTTTTTCTCTCTCGACCTATATTCACTAATCCATCTCCTTTGGATATACACACTCAGACACACATAGTACAAGGGAGATGGATTAGTGCAGGGGTCTCAAACATGTGGGCCGCATGCAGCCCATGGAATTATTTGCTGTGGCCCGCCAAGCTCCCCGCGTCTCCCCTCACCCCCCCCCACCGGATTTACTTCCTGCAGCTGCCAAGCTCCCCTCACCCGCCGCCCC
>NW_020664489.1:807482-993854 GCF_002925995.2 Terrapene triunguis | reverse complement strand
GGGCGTAATCACTATTTTATGTATATATTCTAAAACTACTGTAATGCAATGCCAAAGTCAGGAAATCCAAATGGTAAGGTAAAATAGATTTATTTTATGTGGGAAATGTGTTTTTCTCACTCATATCACTCAGAAATAGCTGGATCGTATTTCGTTCAAGCTTTCCCCTAAAAAAAATTCTGAGCTGAGTGAAGGTATGTTTCAGCTCAATGGGAATATTTTGGTTTTGGGTCATAAAATCCACCTCACAGGTTCTCTCGATATTTCTGTGACTCTGGAAATCCTGCATGGCTTTAGTAGTGCTTGAGTCATTAATAAATCATGATGACACTTCTTGATAAAATGGAAGATGATATATTGAAGACAAAGTAATTGTCATACTGTCCTGCAATGGCTCAAGAGATTGAGTATCAACCTCAGGGCAGACCATTAGGAAACAGGGCACAGACCCTCACATTGGTGGGAATTTCTATACTTAGATTTCACCAACCAGTTATTGACTGTAAAACTCCTCAGGCACTACAAGAGCCTTAATATAGGGTCACAGACACTCCCCTTGGGTAGTCCAAATTGTCTTGCCACCCAGGTAAACTTACTTGTGTGATAGATGGTCCCTTACACCACGTAGCCCAGCAATATTCAGGTTACTTCCAGACCCAAAGGACCAGTCACTCACACCATGTCAGTTGGAGTTTAGATCTCACACCAAAGCCAGTGCTTGTAGCCAATCCTCTAATAAACTATCTCAAGTTTTATTATATAGGAAAAGGAAACAAGAGAGTTATTTACAAGGTTAAAGGAGGTAAACATATATACACCCAAATGAGTTCCAATCTTAAGTTTCAAAAAGTAATAGAAACTTCTATAATAAGCAAGCTTTATATGTTATTTAGGGCTAACCCAGGCTAAGCATTGGGGATCTTTTCTTATGTCTAGTAATCCTTGCCCCGCCTCCCCCCTCCCCCACTCGCCCGAGTTCAAGCAGCATAAAGATACAGTTCTTCCTTGTTAGTGGTTTTTATTCCCTTCTGCCTTCTGCTTAGAGCTGCAAACTCAGCTGATGGGAAGAATTGATATGCAAGACACGTCTTTGTGGGAGGGGGATGGAGAGTAAACAAAGTCTTTTGTCCTCTTTAATGTTCCACTCTAGTCCATCCAGTGTCAATGGGCCTTCCTCTTGGAGCAGGAGGTAACACCTTTTGTTGGAGACCAGCATTTCACACTAATTAATGTCTCTCTCCTGTCTTTTGATTTACACAGGTGCAACAGCTTACAATGCAAAGGCTCAAATATTACTTTACAATATGGGATACAGATGTTATAAGTGAGATTAATGCATGCCACAATTCATAAGCATTCAATAAAATCTAAACACATCCTTTTAATTCTAATACCTATTTTAATGGTATTAGCACACAGGTGAGCCAGACTGACTTCAGCTAAGTATTGGTCAGTATTCAGTTGAGGCCTGGGGACCTTGTCATAAACTGGGACCTGGTCTGCCAGCGTCACAGGAACTACTCACATAAGGAGTGTAGAACTGGGCCCATAATTTTGTTTGAAAATTAGGTCAAGCAGTCATGCTTTGACCTCCCACTAAGTAGGTCATATCGGTCAGGCTGAGTCAATATAAATCCTCTTTTCTTAACTATTTTCTTCTTTAATCTTTCTTATATTCACCCTAGTCATTAGGCAAACACTTAGCTTTTTGTCAGCTTCTTCACACACACAAACACAGATGCACCCAAACAAGAAGTCAACAACATAGCTATTAAATAGTCAAGCTGTTTCTTCAGTTGGGGAGAAAGAGACACTCTTATTGTTAATTTTATTTTTAAATATTCAGAAGGCAGTGGGAGTTAGATGCCTAAATACCTTTCAGGACCTTGGAGATGATGATGATGATGATGATAGCCATATCAGTGTCTAGAAAAACAGAGGGACAATTTTCAAATGAATCTATGTGACTTACGAGCACAAGACCCCCAAGTTAATAGGACTTGTGGTCCTAAATTACTGAAATGCTTTTAATCCCCCTCTCCCGATAAGGCAATCTAGTTTAACGTTACATTTGAAATGTTACTATGTTTCCTTTTTTTTTTACTTTATAATGAAAAAAATGCTATTTTGTGTATTAAAGAAATCAGAAACCTGTGCTAAAATAATGAGTCTATTAATAAAAAGAGAATGTGTGTAATAAATACACTATTTCCTGTAATAATCATTCAGTCATTTAGACAACCCTAATCCCAACTCTATCTATCTATCTCATTTAAATGATGACTCGATCAAGGTTACTTTTCAATGATAAAGAACTGAAATCCATCTTAATTTATTATTAGCAAGAATATAACAAATTAATTTACTTGTTCAGTAAAATTAGTTCTCATAAAGCAAATTTGCAATTAATGCAATTCTCTAAAAATTCACTTTTACATGAATCAGTTCCCTCTTGTCTTCCTTTATATTTTTTTATTAATAATATTCTATTACCACCAAGTGTTTTAAAATTCTGTTCTGCATACTAGCATGTACATGTCAGCCATTCATTCTGCACTTGATAGCAAATCGTTCAAGTGAGTATACACCATCAAAATCCTGGGCAATTTGAATGCAAATTAAATCAATACAATATCTGCCCTTGAAGAGGGAAGAATTTACCCTTGGAAACAGTAAAAGTTCAGCAGCTGTTCAGAAGCCTATTTTTTAGTTTGAAGTAGTACCATGTAGGGCTGCTATAGTTAAGACTTTGTCAGCTTTTCCATTCTAAACTTCATTTTCAAAGGGATGAGAACTTGGCTGTAAAAGCTCCCTCCAGGTCAACGTGGCATTCCTTGCTTGTCAACACTGCCATGTGTGCACTATCATGGAAGGAAAAGGAAAAGGAAAGCTCAAATCACACAGTCTTGCATACATCTGCCCCCCTCCTAAAAATCTGAACTCCCTGTTATTTATTATTATTATTATTTATATTACTGTAGCATGTAGGAGCCCCAGTCATGGACCAAGACCCTATTGTGCTAGGTGCTGTACAAAGACAGAATATAAGGATGGTCCTCTTACTAGCTTACAGTCTAGTCAGTGGAAATTTTCCCAGTGCACTGAATGCAAGATTTAGCCCCAAGCAAGGATGGACCCAAGATCAGCATGTTGTAAAAAGGGGGAGACCTTGGAGAGAGAAGAAGGTAGCATGCCAGAGAAAAATCGGGGGTGGGGAGAGTGTCTTAAAAGAGGTAGGAAGGAAAGATGCTACGTTTGTATCTCTTGTCACTGAGCACTATGATTTTCAAAGATCTTTAGTTGCCTAAAGATATAGCTGGGGATCTTTTGGAAAGTGCTTGTGTGCCTAACTCCCATTAAAATTACATAGCTGTTACTGCATCATAGCCTGGCCCTGCCCCCACAGGCAGTGTGATTGAGGCAGGGGACATTTCCTAGCCAGGTCAGACTCAGCACTGGGTCAGGAGCAGACCTTCAGACCTTCTGTGGTTTGGTTTGGTTTTGTAACCTTGTCTATCTGCCTCTCTAGCAAGGTTCTCTCCACACTCCTCTTCTGCACTGAGGCATCTGTCTTCCTCCCTTCTCCCTACTGGTCCATTTCCCCTTCCTAGTTACACTCACTCCTCTACAGTTCCCACCAGCTCTACCTGCTCCTCTCCCCCTCTCCATCCCAATCTTCCCACTCAAAGCTAGGTCCTACATCCGCCTCCTCTTCCCCATCTCAGGTGTCATTTGTCCCAAACCTGGCCCTCCCTCCATCCCCTCCATCTTCCACCCCGCTGGTGCCACCATTCCTAACCTCATGCCCACCCTCCTCCCTCCACCCCCTTCCCTCCTCTTACTGTCTCTGGAGCACCCACTCCATCTCTAAAGAGATATTAACCATCAACAACCTTTTCATATCTCACTGCCTCCAGCTCCTGGCTCTCACAGAGCCCTGGATTCCATCATCTGACACAGCCTCTGCAGCGGCCGTGGTTTATGAGGCCTCTCCTTCTCTCACACTCACTACTCTGACCCAGACCTTAGTCGGGGTGTTGGGCTTTAACTCTCCCATTCCTGCCATTTCCAACCCCTCCTTCCTCCCTCTTCCCAGTCTTTCTCCTCTTTTGAACAGCACTGCATCTGACTCCTCTCTCCTCTCCCACTCCACATTGCTGCCTTCTACTGTCCACTCAACTCTACACCATCAGATTTCCTCTCTGATTTCGACTCCTGATTTTTTCTCTCTCTTCTCACAATCTCCCACGTTCATCCTTATTGACTTCAGCTTCCATGTTGATGATCCATCAGCTGCAAGTTTTCTCATTCACACCTCTTCATTCAAAGAGCTCTGACCTTTCTGACCATCATCCGGTGTGGCGAGTTTCATTTAGGGGCCAGCAGGCCTAGTAAGCAGACTATGGCTAAATGGTTTCCAAAGTCCAAGGGATGGGGAGGGCTTTTGAAACAATCTGTGGGCCTGGAGGCCAAGTTACAGTCTGTACTTCTCCAGGGTTCTGCCTAACCAAACTGAGCATGCACTTTACTTCCTGTACAATCTCACTGAACTCATCTTGGCCTGAATCCTGGGCCTGATTCACCACTCCAGTGCTTGTGCTGCTGGGTCAGCAATGGAATTAATGCACAGGTAAATCAGGCCAACTGTATCTAGTTGAAACTACAGGAGAATTGGGATTGGAGGCAGAATAGACAAACTATTAAGAATTACATTTCTGAGCCCTGATTCTGATCTCATTTATACTAGTTTCACACCAGCATAACTCTAAGGACTCAGCAGATTCACTCCTGATTTACATTTGTGTCAGCGAGATCAGACTTAGGCCCTTTGTTTTCAATTTAGTTACTATCGTTGGTTTCATTATTGTATTTGTTATGATCAGTTTTATTGTTTGAGGTATTGTTTGACATTATCGTTGTTACTTATTATTGGTTTTACAGTAGCACCTGGGAATCTCCTTGGAGAACCTCCATTGTGCTTGGCACTGTACAAACAACAACAGAGAAGACAGCCCCTGCCCCAGCAGCTTACAGGCTTGGTGTCAGACAAGAGGTAACAGCAATGCCAGGACAAACAGACAAAGTGAAGGTTGGTGGGAAGTTGAAACAACAAAATGAACAGAGTTTAGAAGGAAAAGTCAAGTCCCATCTGTCCTCTTGTCTTACCCATGCCTTCAAATCATTGGTTTGTGGCATAACTATAATCTTCCAACACAAAGCCTGAAAGAACAGCTTCTTAGTCATTATTTGTTTTACACTTTTTTGAAAATTAGATTTGCACAGGGGTTAAGTTGATTGATCAGAAACCAACTTTTCTCTTGTTGTGCACAGGCGACTCTTGCGGGAAGGGGGCAGATTTCTCCCAGGGTTTATATTTTTATTTGTATTTCATTTTTTTGTGGGGAGTAGTTTCAAACACCTCCCTCCCCGACTATCAACAGTTATGCATCGCCTTTGCTGTTATAAGGGGCTTTAAAGTGGGCATACATTACATTTACATTCAATTTAAGACTTGTTTACACTGCCAGAATGGTGTAAAGAAGCAAGAGGCCATGTATTCACTACAAAACATAGATGTGTTTTTACATCAAGGTAAAAAGTATCTGCGCCTTCTCTCCACTGGGATTTGACATTGAGGTCCCTAACTCATGATGGCTATCTCAATGTAAAAACACTCCTCTGTTAGCAATGTGGACGTAGCTTTAGTGTAAAAAAAGAACTAGGTTCAATGTACTTATTTTACTACATTTTAACAATGCTTTTCTTTTTTATTCAAAATTGTTGACCATGGGTATAACAGAAGAGGACAGTTACTCTATACAGTAGTTTTGTTTAGTGAATCCTCTTCTGTTTACTCTTATCGGCCCCAATTCCAGAAAGCAGTTATGCCTGTGCTTAAATTTGAGCATGTGAATAAGAGCTATCCTGAACAAGAAAGTTTTCCTGAACTAGGGATGGTAACAGGAGGACCTTAATTTTCATACCACTTAGTCATGGTGAGATGAGGATGGACATAGACCTCCCAGTATGCCAAAGCAGCGCTTGATACACCTGAGGGAGGTGGGGCATACATCACCTGTCTGTCTGCCCTTAGAGGTAGACTGCTCGTACGTGTGTGGTGAATAATGGCTCTCACGTGGATCACTGGAGCTCAAAGTGCTCCGGTCGTGTCTCCTCCCAACCCTGACAGGTCATCTCTCCACCCCAGGCCTGCCATCTGCCACCCCTGGAATGTTCCCTATGCTGTGGAAACCATATACCAAAGACACCTGCATTTCACAGGAACAAAGCAAAGGGATGAACCAGACTCCAAGTATAAGGGAAAGGGAACTGGGCATTGCTACCAGCATAGGCAGTGTCTCCATGGGTGCTCCAGGGCTGCTTTAGAATAAGCATAAAATATCACTGCTTTAAAATAAGCATATTTTGGACTGTAGTTTGTCTGCTAACTGTTCACCACAGTTATTGCTTTGACTATTCACTTTCACAACTAGCTACTTGCTGTGTGTGATTGGTCAGATGTATTGTTTCTGTTCCCTGACTAGATTACTCCTCGATCCAAAGAGGTTTCAAGCTGGTTCCCATGATTATTTCTGGTGTGGATGTCACGTGAAGACATAGTCACACAAATCTCACTGTCTAAATATTCACACAATATTTCACAACTGTTTCTTTGGATTTTCTTGTCAAGGAAATTGGTCATGCACTAATGTTAAGTGAATAAAGGGATCATGAATATCATTGCAGTGAGAATTTTGTAGCATTCTTCCAGCTTTACTCCTATTTATATGTCCCTGGATCACACTGAACAATTTATCTCCTTCCCTGGAACTTATGCTCTTCAGATAATACTTGTAGACAGTTATTAAAGGCAGCTTAATTGTAATTTAGCCAAGCGATACGTATTAAGTTCTTTTAATCTTTCCTCATAAATCATTTGCTCTGGCCCTTTAATCATTTACGTTGCTTTCTCTGAATTGTCTCTAATGTGTCTTCAGCTTTTGGGTACTGAGGCACCCAGAGCTGTACCTTATATTATAGGTGAATTCTTACCGGTACCATATAGAAAAAAGGACAATCACCACACCAAGTGCGATTGCCCTTGCTTTCTTCAGTCTGTACTGGAGCAATAAGCCATTCGACTGTGCTCTCTACCAAGTAGTGCGGGTTAATTATAACAACATTGTTGGGTCAGGAATTGGGATTTTGCAACACTAAACATTAACACAGAGTCCCAGCAATACAACGCTAGTCATAGTGCAAGGGCAAGTCATGCCTGACCAACCTGATTGCCTTCTGTGATGAGATAACTGTCTCTGTGGATATGGGGAAAGCGGTGGACATGATATATCTTGACTTTAGCAAAACTTTTGATACAGTCTCCCACAGTATTCTTCCCAGCAAGTTAAAGAAGTATGGATTGGATGAATGCACTATAAGGTGGATAGAAAGCTGGCTAGATTGTCGGGCTCAATGGGTCGTGATCAATGGCTCGATGTCTAGTTGGCAGCCGGTATCAAGCAGAGTACCCCAGGGATCAGTCCTGGGGCTGGTTTTGTTCAACATCTTCATTAATGATCTGGATGATGGGATGGATTGCACACTCACAAGTTCGCGGGTGACACTAAGCTGGGGGGAGAGGTAGATACGCTGGAGAGTAGGGATGGGGTTCAGAGTGACCTACACAAATTGGAGGATTGGGCCAAAAGAAATCTGATGAGGTTCAACAAGGACATATGCAGAGTCCTGCACTTAGGATGGAAGAATCCCATGCACTGCTACAGGCTGGGGACCGACTGGCTAAGCGGCGGTTCTGCAGAAAAGGACCTGGGGATTACAGTGGACAAGAAACTGGATATGAGTCAACAGTGTGCCCTTGATGTCAAGGAGGCTAACGGCATATTGGGCTGCATTAGTAGAAGCATTGCCAACAGATCGAGGGAAGTGATTATTCCCCTCTATTCGGCACTGGTGAGGCCACATCTGGAGTATTGCATCCAGTTTTGAGCCCCCCACTACAGAAGGGATGTGGACAAATTGGAGAGAGTCCAACAGAGTGCAACGAAAATGATTAGGTGGCTGGGGCACATGACTTATGAGGAGAAGCTGAGGGAACTCAGCTTATTTAGTGTGCAGAAGAGAAGAGTGAGGGGGGATTTGATAGCGGCCTTCAACTACCTGAAGGGGGGTTCCAAAGGGGATGGAGCTCGGCTGTTCTCAGTGGTGGCAGATGACAGAACAAGGAGCAATGGTCCCAGTTATAGTGGGGGAGGTCTAGGTTGGATATTGGGAAAAACTATTTCAGTAGGAGGATGGTAAACCACTGGAATGGGTTACCTAGGGAGGTGGTGGAATCTCCATCCTTAGAGGTTTTTAAGGCTCAGCTTGACAAAGCCCTGGGTGGGATGATTTAGTTGGGATTGGTCCTGCTTTGATAAGTGGGTTGGACTAGATGACCTCCTGAGATCTCTTCCAACCCTAATCTTCTATGATTCTATGATAAGCTTTGCAAAGTCCCAACTACCAATCCAAAAGGGTTAATTGTACTAGGACTGCACAGTCTTCTCCTATTTACTAGAAAGAATCAAGTCTTATTCTCAGAAAATACTTTGTCAGAACATACTGAACAAAATTAAAGGACTGTTTAAACTCTTCCCCCATCTTTGCTTTTCTAAATTTTGACAGGCTATTCTTTATTCACAGAGATTGCATTAATGAAACATGACAACTCTAGTCATGGTGAGGATAAGTTGGTTTTAACAGCCGAGTGTTGAGCAAGTCAGGGGAGAAAAACCTTAGCCCATAATTTAGGGAGATAGAATTCTTTGCTGTAATAGCAACCCTGGAACACTTCACACCTTAAATTTAAACAAATGCATGCCACTTTTGTCATAGAAAATTACAGCCTTGGTTGATTTATCTCTCAGCTTGAGCCTTCTGGATGTTTGCCAACACACTTCTTGAGACCTTAAGAATTTGATGTTTTAGTGGTACATAATCCTGGCATCGGGTATCTTGCAAACCGTTTCCTCTCACACTAACACAAAGAGATGTTCTTCTCTCCATGGCAGCACCGTTGCAGTAGACCAAACTGTCTGTTTCTCTTTGTTTTAAAGAAAAATCTTTATAATTTTTCTTATCATTTTTTTCAAGAATCATTAATCCACTTGGCAGTGTATACAACACAGAGCAATACATGATCCTTGCCCCCTGTGTCTTATAATCTAGATGAATTACCAAAATGATACCTACCTTAGCTGCCCTGGATGCTTGTAGGAAGGGGGAGCACTTCAGAGAACCTGTCTCCTTTATAATATCTCTCACTATCAAGGTCTCCTGCCAGCAGATTGTTAAATCGGTCTGCAGCCTGACTAATGGGCCAGTCCAATTCATATTGCTGCACCCTGTAGATGAAAAAAAAAAAGAGAAAGAGGTTTTTTCATTGTTTCAGTTTTTAAATACTTGGGAGGTGCTCTGATGGGGGCTATCTAAGTACCTTGATTATCATAATATGCTTATCATAGAACACTGCCATTTTTTCTCAATACTCAAATAAGGGAAATTCTAGTTTAGGAAGGTTAACATTGGTTTGATGCTGGAAAAGTTTATGAAAACAGGCTTTGCCCCAGGCTTGGGAAGGCATTTCCAGTTATAAAGGTAGCTCAGAAGAAAGCACGAAAACAGGAGTGGGAGAAGGATAGCGACTAGGTGTGGAGACAGAAGGGAATGGGGAGTAGAAAGCAGAGGAGTAGACAAAGTAGAGTTGTACAAGATATCAAAGGGGAGGACAAGCTGTTTGAACTTGGCTTGAAAGATGGAAGGAGGCCAGTGAAAGGATTTCAATCCAATCTTTATTTTCATGAGTTCTTGATTGAGCAACTTTCACAGCCATTAAATCACACCATCCTCCCTCTCAGAACAAAACAACAATGAAAGAAAAGTCACCAAGCTGCTACGGCACTCAGATACCATGGAGAAGGAGATCTTATAAATAGAGGGCTGACATAAGAAATAGGTGGTATTTCTTTTTTATTCTCTTTTCCTTCTATTTTAGTGCAGGTAAGATTTTTTCCTAGTTGTAAGGCTTTCATGATATTGGCCAACTTCCATTAAATCATTGGCATATCAATAACATCATCAGCTGTTTCATAGAGATAATAAAATGCCTCTGCCATCAGAGATGTCACTCCCATTTTACAGTTTACATATTTTCTTGTACTCTACTGCTACTGACTTAGTTACTGTTGTTATCCTTTGGGGTTCAATGGGAAGTGATTTAATCTTTCACGATCTCCATTTTATTCACTTTGCTGGAATAAGACCAGTGATATCCTTACATTGCTGCAAGTATGAGCTAACACTTACTAGCAAAGTAAAATTAAATACTTTATTTAAGTGAGTAAACTAGTAATAACAACTTCTTCTTTCTAGTAATTTATCAGATGTTTTCTAACACATTGTAGAGACTTACAAACCATTCATTAAATGTATTCCATTTTGTAAGTTATTAATAGCAAGTAGCTCTAACAAACATTCAGTATCTTATAATCACTTATAAACAAAGCATAACCTGACAAAATATAGTCTACTCCTTGTCAAAGAAATGCCGATCTGGCCAGATATATACCTTAAAGGCCAGATTATTAAACCTGGTCTCCCTTTTGTCCATGGCTTGTGGTTTGGAATAATTGTGGATGCAGTTTTCCACCTTGCATGCACTACTCCCACTGCTCCTCTTCCTTCTCCCTGGTTCTCTAGCTGCTCTTACAATTTGTCCCCACCCTTTTCTGCCAAGTGCCTCTGTCCCCACTCAGCCTTCCCCCCCACAAGTCCCTGCCTGCCGTTCACATGGGGGGAAGAGGATGGAAAAGAGTGAGCAGTGGGCAGAGGGCGGGGTGGGGGCAGAGAGGAGTGAGGGGAAAGGGCACAGAGGAGCAAGCAGCTGGCTGGGCCTCGTGAGGAAGAGGCTGAGCGGGGGCGGGGCCATGGTCCAGGGCTCCTTCTGAGTGTGAGCCCAGCACCACAGTGCCATTAGCGCCATTGTAAACCCGGTACTGCAGCAACTGGAAGATGGAGGAGGAAGACAAGCCAAGGACAGAAGTAGCAATGGCCTAACAGGGAGCTCATTTTCCCAATGAAAGTGACAATAATGGTGGGTGGCACATGCGTCCTGCATTTGGGGAGGCTGGCCTGAGTGTCAGAAGCTTCCCTGGCATCCGGACCGTGGCTCTACCCCGAGGACCCACCCCTGCTCGGCCTCCTCTCCTGAGGCCCCACCCATGTTCCAACCCTGCTCCGCCCCCTCCTCTAGGCCTCCTTGCCTGCCGCTGGCCGAGTCCCTCCTCTCCTCCATCCCCTTCCCCCGAGGCCCTCACTAATTGTGCTCTCTGCCCCTCCCCCAAGATAAGCGCTCCCCCCGCCCGACTTGAACAAGTACAAGAACTTGGGGGAGCATTCACTGCCTCCAGGTACCCCTAATTACTACCTGCTGCTTACCAGGAGGAGGGACGCGGCGGGTGGTGGGGACCTCACAGATGTGGGGGTGGAGGACAGGAGGGACTCAGCCAGGGGTGGGCAGTGGGAGCCTGGCGAAAGGGGCAGAGCAGGGAGAGGAAGAAGCAGAGCGGAGGTGGGGCCATCACGGCCCAGGCATCCACACTCTGAAAGGCAGCAGGTCGGTGGCTGCGCTGCAGGGGACGCTTAGTCTCCCCTGGCCTATTATACCCACCGCCTGTGATAATAAAATCGTGAATAATTTATTTAGGTACTACATGAAGGCAGTGTTCTCTCCTTGGGGCTTGTCTACACTGGCAAGTTTTGTGACCAAATACTGTTTTTTGGTGACAAAACAACGATAGCGTACACACTGCAAGGTCACTTTTTTGGGAAAAAAATGCCTAGTTTTGGTGACAAAAAACCTCCATTCCTGCAAGAGACTTTTGTCTTTTCCCCTCCCTTTATTGTTGACAAACAGCCAGTGTAGACACCACAGGTTTTTTTTTATTATTTTATTGGCCTCCAGAAAGTATCCCATAATTCCCATGCTGCCGCTCTGGTCACCGGTTTGAACTCCACTGCCCTTCAGCCAACCCGCCCCTCCCCCTTGCAAGCCCTGGGACTCTCATTTCCTGTTTGCTGGCTTCCCAGAGGAGCTTCCCAGCTGGCTTCCCAGGTGAGCATGGCTCGCTATCGCACCAAACGCGCTCCCGCTTGGACCACTGCTGAGTTGTTGGATCTGATCAGTATATGGGGAGAGGAGTCTGTTCAGTCGCAGCTGCGAGTGACCTGTAGGAATCAGGACACATATGGGCAAATGTCTTGAGGCTTGTGCGAAAAGGGCTATGATTGGGACACGCAGCAGTGCAGAGCAAAGATAAAGGCGCTGAGGCAGGCATACCATAAGGCTCAGGAGGCAAACCATCACTCCGGTGGTGCACGTAAAACCTGCCACTTCTATAAGGAGCTGAATGCTATCCTCTGTGGTGACTCCACCTCCATCGCCGATTGCCCCATGGACACTTTGCATGCAGCTGAAAGAGGGGGTAACCCGGAGGCTGAAATTGTGGATGAAGAAGTCAAGCTAGAAGAGGATGTGGTGCTCCCAGCAGGGTCGCCTGGTGGGGCAGGCAGCCAGGACTTTTCTCCACTCCAGAAGTGCTAAACGGGGAGCAGGAAGCAGATGAGACTCCAGATAAATTGCTGTGGCTTGTGTGGGGAATTGAAAAGTGGGAGGCAGGTAGTCTTTTATGTGAGCTGGACATTGCCCTGTATAGCTAATCTGCATGGCCAAGCAGGGTGTCGATGGACATCCAGACCTGCAGGGAATCCTCCAGAGAGAGGCTCTGGAAAATTTCCAAAAGGTATTTGTTAATCCTCTGCCACAGATTCCAAGGGATTGCAGCCTTGTTAGTTCCCCCATTGTAGGAAACTGTAGGAAATTGTAGGAAACTGTACCATGCCATTTAGCAATCACTGGAGCTGGGACCAAAGCAGCACATAGCTGAGCTGCATATAGACCGGGGTGAAAGCCGCAAGCGTTTAGCAGCTGAGCCCTGGTTTCTCTGGTGACCCTCAGCAGCAAGATGTCAGGCAGCAGGTCAGCCGCCTGTGAAAAAGTGTGGGATAATTTTAGAATGAGTTCCCTGCAAAGCTGCCCTGCAAACTGTGACTTTTTTGTCCGTACACACAACTGCCTTCCCCCCACTCCCGAAACTCACCATGACTGGAGTGCTCACGGAGCTGTGTGCCTGCCTAGAGTCTCAGAGAGAAAGTGATTTCTACTAGCAAAATGCCCTTTTTACTAAAATGTTTCAATCATTTGCTGGAATGTAACAATCCCTCTTCTGTTCAGCACAGACCTTGAAGAACACATCATGCACCCCTGCGGACCGGCTGCAGCAGATAAGAAAAGACCCTAGGCGCAGCAAAGAAGACATGTTCTGCGAGGTTATACAGTGCGATGAGAGACAGACCAGAGTACTGGGAAGTCCAAAGGCAGGACAGAAAAGAGAATGCTGCTTTTGCTAGGCAAGCAATGGAGTGGATGATAAAAGTTATGGAGGATCAGACACAGATGCTCAAGTCTTTGATATAGCTGCAGACTGAGCAAATCTGAGTTCGAACACCACTGCAGCAGATGCACAATTCTTTGCCAACCCCCCTCTATGCCCACACATTCCTTTTCACTTCACAACACTCCTGAGTTTCCTCATCACTCCACCCATTCTCACAGCTTGCACAATGATAGCTGGAGCTGCACACAGTTGTGAGGTTTTACCCTTTTTAACAATAAATAAAGGCTAAGGTATTTAATAGTACAGCGTTTTTATTCTGTGTACTACAAAAGTGTATAGCAATCAATTCACTCTCGGGAACAGGCTTCTAAAGCATTGTGTTGTCCAGATCTTGGGCCCCAAAATTGTACATGGATGCAATAGGGAAACAACTCCAAAGCAGACGTGTTACTACTCCTCATTATCAAAGTGGTTCCTCAAAGCCTCTCTGATGTTAATAGCAGCCCTCTGGGCTCCTCTGACAGCCCTAGCATCTGGCTGTTCAAACTGTGCAGCCAAGCGCTCTGGATCAGTGCTCCACACCTGAACAAACCTTTCACCCTTAGATTCCCACACATTATGCAAAGTGCAGCACGCAACTATGACCATGGGAATATTATCCTCAGTAAGGTCTAGCCTGCCATTTAAACATCTCCAGCGGGCTTTCAAACAGCCAAAGGCAGATTCGACTACCATGTGGCACCTGCTCAGCCTGTTGTTAAAACGCTCCTTGCTGCTGTCCCAGGTGCCCTGGGTAAGGTTTCATTAGCTGTAAGGGGTAAGCTGGGTCTCCCAGGATTACTATGGGCATTTCCACATCCCCCACTCTGAACTTGTGGTCTGGAAAGAAAGTCCCCGCCTGCAGCTTTCTGTACAGGCCACTGTTCCTGAAGATGCATGTGTCATGCTCCTTTCCAGACCAGCCTGCACTGATGTCCTTGAAGTGCCCCCAGTGATCCACAAGCGCCTGCAACATGCATGCAACCATGGAGAAGTATCCCTTCCTACTGATGTATTCAGAGGCAATTTGGTCTGGCACTAAAATTGGAATGTGCATGCCATCAATCGCGCCGCCACAGTTAGGGAAACCCATCTCTGCAAAGCCATCCGCTATTTCATGCACATTTCCCAGAGCCACAGTCCTATGAGCAGGATGCGATTTATTGCCCTGCACACTTGGAGTAATACAGCCCCAAAAGTGGACTTTCCTACTCCAAATGGATTTGCGACTGACCGGTAGCAGTCTGGATTCGCCAGCTTCCACACAGCGATTGCAACATGCTTCTCTACTGGAAGGGCAGCTCTCATTCTGACGTCCTTGCACCGCAGGTCGGGGGACAGCTCAACACATAGCTCCATGAAGGTTGCTTTAAGCATCCTAAAGTTCTGTACCCACTGGTTGTCATCCCACACCTGCATGACAATGTGATCCCACCAATCAGTGCTCGTTTCCCTAGCCCAAAAGGGACGGTCTACCATATGCAGCTGCTCTGTGAATGCACAAGATCCTGCCGTCCATATTACACTCGGGTGCCTGCGATTCATCCTCTGCTAACTTTGAGAGCAACACTGCGAGTAACTGTGCTGCCATGCGTGATGTCCTCAAAATAGCTAACAGCGCATAGGAGAGAAGTGTGGGATCCATCCTCTCTCACTGCAGATGCTGGCGCGCACTACAAAAGAATGACAGTTGGAAAACCAGCACGAAAGGAAGCCAGAGACCTTTGGAGGGGTGGGAGACAAAGCAGTGCATGACGGTACATTTTTCACATCCCAGGATGCGCCATGCTCCGTTTCCGCACTCCCACAACACCTACTGACGGATGGTGTTGCCAGGCACTGTGGGATACATACCCACAGTCCACTGCTCTCACTGTCGACAAAGGTGCCCCGAATGTGGACATGATCTGTCGACAGAGGGAGCAAATGTAGACACGTTTTGGCGACTTTGCTTTTGTTGATTTTTCCTTGGCGACATTAGTTTCATCAAAAAAACTTGCCAGTGTAGACAAGCCCTTGATCTCTGTGAAAACCTCACAGTGACATTAGTGGGAGATCTTCTGTGGATTGAGGGAAACATGAAGGCCAGAATTTATATCCCAGCCTGCAGACTATAAGTAAACATGAAATTCATGTTGATGAGTTTGATATGCCTGACCTATACTCTGGTTCTGATTTACTCCGTATGTTACACCAGTGTAACTCCGTTAATTTCAATACCACTATCCTGATTTACTCCAGTCTGACAGCTGAATCAAGCTCCATTTCTACAACCTTCTTAATACTGGTTCAGTATTGCCAACCTCATGCTATCTCATCTATTTTTGGTATCGATTATTTTACAATCTCCAGCAGCTTGCGTTTATTCAGCCTACTATTCATAAACTACAATAGGCTTCTCACAATAACACTATTGTTTTCAAAATGGGGAAATGATTTTTAAATCTGGCCTCTCTCATAATGCCCTTCCCTTGCAGTCAGAGCTCACACACAGACATTATTGAATCTAACCCTGTTATCAGTTTAAACTTAGTTACACCTGGGTAACTAAAAAGGAAAAATGCCTTTAGTGTGAAAAATGAATGTTATACACTATATCTGGTTCTGGGCATCTTGGTTAACTTGGTTCTCAGGGTTTACACTGCAAAATCACATTTTTATTTAAGCTATTTTATTTATTTTTGCCAATGTTTAGCCTGTGTTTTTCAAAATAAACTCTAGAATTGCTATCAATAGGAGATGAAATATCCATGTATGTGCCTTCTAGGATTATTTATGCAAGAGGGTGTGAAGGCCTGCCTACAGATAAAAAGATAGCACTAGCAAGCTCATCTTTTAGCCTTCGGAATAATCTGATTTATCAGTAGTCACATAAAACATATTTAGGAGGAACTTATACTACTATAACTTGATTACATCCAGTTGCATCCTCCCTATCCCTGCTCCCACTATCAGCCCGGATCCCACTTCTTCAGTCACCAAATTAATCATGACTCATGACGGTATTTGCAGAAATCATACAATTACTTTAGTGCAGATTTATTCAAGAAATGAATCCCTCATTAAAAATGTATAAGGCTCTAAAAATAAGACAGACAACATTGCTAACAATTTTATGCAGGATGTCAGTTTGATATGGCATGAAATGGCCTTATAAAAGAAGATTCACTGCTGATTGGTTTAAGACACCTTTTTACCACCTGGTTTGTGAACAGTGCTGTATGTGATGCTGGTGTACAGCGCCCTCGCAGCTTTTCCTTCTATTAGTCATTGCTTGATTTGAAATAGTGTGGCAGCAATAACTCTACAATGCAGAAGAATAACAGTCAAATGGGAGTAATCTATATTGCACGTACAATGTGCTAAAGTGATGTGAACTCATCTCTTTTAGTGGTGTACTAAACTTTTGGAGCAAACATGGAAATGTGAAGATGACTGGGGTTTGACATATCACACAGGTCCATTAGCTGCTGATTATTTATCTGTCCTTGGTTTCCTTGTTAGGGTTCTTTTTTTCCTGTTAGGTCCAGATGTCTTTGTGAATCCTTTCATTTGATATTTGGAGTGGGAAATATTTTACCATCATGCAGTGCAGCCTGGATTTTGCAGGGAGTTTATTGTAGCATGACAGACAGCCTTTTATTTTGCAGTGATTCATTCACACTCAGTCCAGGTCATTAGTGTCAGTAAGTTAATACCACTTGACAGCTGAACAAAGGCCTGTGAGAAGTGAGTTGGTGGTCTCAGTCCAGTTACTAGCAGACAGCCATCCTCATCAGAAGACTACATCCCATTTGGCACTAATGCTAGCCCTTGTTGGCAATCTCAGCAGAAGGGCCAAGGACTAGAATGGCAAAAGACTAAATTATACCCCTGGAGATGGCCTTTTCAGGTCAGAGATCAAACATGTACAGCACGGTCCATAGCATCTTGTTTCTATGGATTAGCAGCAGATTTCATTTTCCATGGAAGTCAGCTCCGCTCCTTTTTCAGCCTTTCCCCTCACATACTATTCCAACATCCAACTGAACCCCTTCCTCCCGCTGTTCTAAGTATTGGCCATGTACTGTCTTACCCTTCATTGTGAAATTAACAGAAGATGCCTGAAGCTGGCAGCCCTGGACTACGCCACTTCAAATGGTAAGTGGGGTAGTTATATAAAAACGTCCTAAAGAGGGCCAAAATGTAAAATACTACATGAATTATGGTTTATTATTATTGAGATACTTGTTGTTAAATGTATGTGTAGATGTTTGACATGCTCAATTCCATCTTCATTTTTACTGAAAATCCTCCATGTAGGTAATAGCAGATGGAACATTAAAAAATGTGTCCATATATTCATATGCTCTTATCATGTGGTTATGGACTCCACCTGGATTCAGGAGACCTGGGTTCTCTTCCAGACTCTGCTGTTAACCCCCCAGTGTGACCTTGCAAAAGTCACAAAATCTTCAAAAGTGGTCTCAGATTTTGGATACCTAACTTGAAATCCCTAGCCCTGGATTTTCAGAAGTGATGACCACTTGCAGCTGCCATTGACTTCAATTGTAGATGTGGACACTCAGCAATTTGGAAAATCAGGCTCAAGTTATCTCACATTGAAAATTTGGCCTTCAATCTCATTATGTCTCATTTGCCCCACCTTGTGTTATGCAATTCTAAGTATTGCATGTGATTAGTATTGTTGTAGCTAGATAGATTTGACAATAAAGCACAGCGTTAAAATACAATAAAAGCAGATTGGGAGAGAACACCTTCTTTTGGTTATGTGTGGTTTGATCCATTTCCCAATGAAATCAATAGAGGCTTGGTCATTGTTTTCACTGGGTACAGAATCAGGATCTGTACAAATCCTGGTGTGTAAAATACTATTCACATTACAGTCTTTGCCATGGAAATCACTTTTGTCTGCAAGTAGCAGCTGGAAAGACTTTGGCTTCAGAGCATCATGTGCAAGCACTCCGACAACAGAGTCTGCACCTGTTGGTGTCATTTCAATGCCTTGAAATCGTTTGCAGCTGGAGCCACTATATATACCTTTAGATGTGAAGTCAGGGGTACAGTACTTTTCTGATTCCTATGTAACCTTTGCTCACTGGCAAATTGTGACACTACAACTAGCTTCTGAAAGGTTTGTTTAACCTAACCACATTACAGAAATAGGCAGATGGATGGGATTTTTCTTTTTTTTTACAAGAGCTTCTAAAATGCCCTACACAGAGAGGGAAGGAACATGGGATTGTTTGCATGATACCGGTATTTTTAAACGGAACATCGAGGAGCAGGATGGTGACACTTTTAGAAAGCAAATGAGGAAATGAACTCCAGTCTCATGCCTCTAAGCAGATCACCTTTAGTGATTAGAAAGAACATCATCCCACTTCCCTTGCCTATATACTGTTTAACCTCCACTTCGAGTTTGTCAGCTCCTGAATTGACAAACTGAGTCTGAAGGGGCACCTACCAGAAGGACTACAACAGAGAGGGCTATCAGAGCCCTCAGATCTCATTTCTCCACATGTTTGGAGTCAGATGGGACAGAAGGAAGTAGAAACCCCTGCTGAGGCCAACAGGGAGGCTCTTGCATTGGGTGATCTGGATGCGTAGACTACTGGACTATTGACAAGCCAGGGCCATACAGGCTTCATTGAGGGAACAGCCTGACTCAGACACAGAGAGTTTTTGGTTTGGAAGCTGGGAGAGAGACATCTCAATTTAGGGAGTCCTTGCCCAACTCTTTCTGCCTCCAAAGGGAGTTTTTGCACAGTGGGGAGACTTCAGCTGCATAGGCCAGGCAGTTCCAGCACTGCAGTGACCAGCCTTCAGCATAGAGAGATCCAACCCAGTGCTGGATACTGAAAGCCTGCTGAGACCCCCGCAGGAGGGTTCCAGAGCAGGGAACAGTGAGCCTGGTCGGAGTCAGTAGAGGATCCTGCCTCACTCAGGGGTGAAGGAGTAAAGCAAGGTGACTTTTATTTAAGCCAGCCAACGTCATAGACCTGCAGCACTCCATCTCTGGACACTCAGCCTTGGGAAGGTGCAAGGGAAGGGTTTGGAAGAACTGTTAGTGATGGGAGGTGGGGAACTGGTTTATTTATTATGAATCATAACCCTTTCTTTCCCCAGATCCTAGTTTCCTTGGCCCTCTGAAGTCAAACCCCTTTGTAATTCTGTTTCCTTTCCTTTACTGGGGCTTGTTATTTACTTTATTATATTCCCTGTGTATTGAGCTTTACACCCCTTACCATCTGGTAGTATAAATGATTTTCTCAAGGGGCAGCATGGCATAGTGAGGTGTCGTCTTGGGTGAAGCAACCAGACTCCAGAAAAGAAGCCAGGATCTGACCCAGGCCAGAAAGGGAGTTGCTTTGCTTTTGTCAGACACTGAACAAGTAACTATTAGACAAAACTGCCTCTTAATCTCTTTATTTCACAGCAAAGAATCTCCTAGACCCTTCCTGCCTTGCTTCTTGCTAGAAAAGTAAAGAAATAGATCGCTAATCTTCCTATCTCCCTTACCTTCATTTTCCTTTTCCCTTTACATCATGTATAAACCAGCAAGAATTAATATATAACAAATAATAGATCCAGAGGAGCCACTGGTTTCGGTTACTTCCTGAACCATGTTTCCATTGCTTTCTTGCTGGGTTTCTAGTTCTGACGGCATTGTTTGTTGCACTGCCTGTCTAGAATCAGCTCTGTGTGGCTCGAAAGCTTGTCTCTCTCACCAACAGAAGTTGGTCTGATAAAAGATATTACCTCACCCACCTTGTCTCCCAGAGTCAGCTCAGACATTAATTGAAAGCTCTGTTTAAATCCCCGGAGGGAGAAGTGGGTGATTTCCCTCCCTTGGGAGTAGGGGGTGTAGAGATGGGAGGCAATTTTATGTGTGGGCTATTTGGGGTGGGGGAGGTAGAGCTTCTCCCCCTCCTGACTGAAGAGGGGAAGAGATCTAGAGGAAACTGGGGGTTGGGATGTTTAATGGTGGATAAAGACAGGACTTCAGTCTTCAGGCTGTGAATCTGGCACATCTCGCAAGCACTAAAATAGACACAAAGAATTTCTGATGTTACTTGAATGCTCCTTTTCAGTAGAACTGCTTTGTCCTAGAAACTCTATCCCTGTATCATATGAAAGGCCGGATGTTCAGCTTTAAAAATAATGTAACCATGAGTATCAAGGGGAAGTAATGCAGGCAAAGGGAGAGCTTTGAACTTATCAAAGGGATTCTTACAAAGAGCTTTTACAAATTCTTATAAAGTTTATCATTAACAAATTTAGTGTAGGCTTAAAGCATTTTTAACCCTTACAATGTGTACATCCTCAGCTAGATTTACTATTTTTAATTACTTTAATGTATTTGTAAGGCAGTTTTAGAAATCTTTAACACTTTTTCTGGGAAATTGCCCAGTGTTTTGCATACAAAAGTTGAAGCCTAAGAATGCTTTTTTTTTTTTTTTTTTTGGTCTTGGAATACCTTTGAAAAACTGGTTCAGACACTTTTTTGTTGGAAGAAACTGAAAACAATGGCACTGGATACTTCCCGCCCCGCCTTGTCTTTGCAGACAGTTTTAATGTAGTTTAATATAAATGAACATCTTTTGATACACTTTTTCCTAGTATTATTTTTGCACAGCTGAGATGCTAGCTATTGTGTAGAGATGTGGCTATTGCATAGAGCTGAGTGAATAATTCTTATCAAATTATTTATTTTGATGGATTTAGACTTTTCTTGCATTCACAAATTGTCTATGAGCAGTTGGATTTTCTCAAATATATTGATTATTTGAAATTATTCCACAAGCATTTCTGGAAATAATTTTTGGTCTGTAGGATTGTGTAAGAACAGCTGGTTGTATTTGATAGCTAGTTTGGATTGGACAGTTAGGTCTCAGGATATTATTTCTGTTTCCAGACTGGATAAAAACAATACTTAAAATACTGGTGTTTGAATTGTAAAATGTCTTGCTGTGAATATTCTCTACTGTTAATTTAGGGCTACTGTAGCAGGTTGAGCTGGCATTTAAAGGCTCAGGACCTGCATTTCTGTTACTGGGTCTTGGCACTTTTTGAAAAGGCATTCTGGGAAGAAGGGAGGAGTTTGTAGTCCCAGAGAGAGGTTGGGAATTGTAGGCTGGAAGCAATACATGCTGGGGGAAGGATTAGATGTATAGGAATTCCCTTCTTGTTCATTGTGAAGAAAGCTCTGGGGAAAGAAGCCAGACCTGTTGCTGATCCCTGGGCCAGAACCACAGTGGGGCTTCCTGCAGAGAGGGAGCCTAGAGAGGACTAAGCTGTGCTGAAATACCTGGAGGAAGGGCTGGGGAGCAGACCCAAGGGGCCAGTGTAAGAAGTAGCCCTGGGAGGAGAAATGAAGGAGGGACAGTTCAGTTTGGAGCAGACAGTTGCCTAAATATTTTGGTCCCTCAGCTAGTTCCATAGTAGATGATGGGCACAGATGCCCCTATGGCACTGAGGAGCTGCTTAGAAGTGGTATAGTTATAACCTGCAGCCAAGGGGTGAAGGTTGCACAGGTCCTAAAAAGAGGCCAATGGCCCAAGGAGAGTCCAAGGCTTGTTAAATTGAAGGTTTGTTTTGTATTTTGTCTTTCCTTTATGCTGGAAGGAAAGGACATAATTTGCTTGGCTGTAGTGTTAACTAACCTGACGGCAAAGAGGAAAAACTGAGGCAGCTGATTCACAGATAGTAGACCAGGTAACATTGGCAGACTACTGTGACATATTGAGAGCTGACTCATCCCTGAGTAAGTGGCGGCATATTGCTATGCTGCCCCAGGAAAGAACATTGACTCAGAATCCCTGGTGTTGCCGTACTCATGGAGGGCAGTGTTGGACTATGCGCCATGACAGGTAGGACCTTGCTTGGTCATGAAAGGCGGGGGGAGGTCTTAGTGCCCTGTGGTGGATGAGCAAGATGAGGGTCCGATCTAGCTCTTATTCTGCACTATTTCTACAAACATCCCTGCCACGGAATTCATCTCGCCAACAAAAACATAGGCAAAGGAAATCAGTTTTTTCATTTGAGTGAATATTTATGGAAAGTGTTTGAGGTAGTCAACCAGCTCTGCTACTGTACATCAGCTCTCCCTAATGTTTTATAAAAGGCTGTGTCCTAGCAATCATAACAGAACACTAGAGTTACTGCTGGGTTTTTTTATATTTAGATTACAGTAGTACCCAAAATGTGCTGTGTGTTTTTTCTACTACAGAGGAAGGCACAGTCCCTGCTCTGGAAAGCATAAACTTTAAATGTAACAAGATTCCTCTGACACTGACTTACACTGTGGTTGGCAGTATTATTCTTATTACGTTTTCAGTCCTTTTTTTGTTCATTTGCATGGAGCCCCTCACTCCCCTGGTGATATGCCTGTAAAGATTAGAAAAGAAGGATAGTCTAGTGGTTGGGACACAAGCCTCAGAGTTGTAAAACTCAGGTTCAATTTCCTGCTGTCTCAGAAGCTTCTGTATGACCTTGAGTGTGTCACCTAGTCTTTCTGTGTCTCCGTTCCCCATCTGCCCAATGGGAATAAGAGTATTTCCCCACCTCGCAGGGATGTTGTGATAATAAATGTATTAAAGCCTGTGTGATGATTGGACAGTACAGTGTTAGGGGGCCATATGAGTACTTTACATAGAAGATTCAGGTATTTCTGTGTACAATTAGAGGGTGCCTATGGTCTGCAGCTGTTACTGAAAGTCTCTTTGTGCTGCTATTACATATGGACCAGGGCAGGGGTGTTCCCTGGGGAGGAGTTGGAGCAGGGCCCTGGTAGTTGTGCCCTGTAACCTGCAGTTGATGCATGGCTTGCTGGGGTCATAGTTAGCTGGGTGTAGTTTAAAGGAGTGAAGGCTTGGAGCTGGGTGTACCCACTTTCAATAAAGATTGTTGTTTTACTATTAGACAGCAGTTTTTATGGAATAACTTGCTTCCAGTTTTCTATATTGTGCATCCCTCATACCGTAGTGTGCTGGAGGAGATTTCTGCAGGGCTGAATTGAACAAATAATCAGCAAGGAAGGCAGAGACAAATTCACTGGGTGCTGAGTTTGGGGCATGGAGTTGGGACTCAACCTGAGGAACAAACATGGCAGAGGGTCCCTGAAAACAGAGCTCCCAGGGTGGGGGTGGTGAAAGAGAAGTCTTGTCAAGTGGCTAGGGCACTACCCTAGAACTTGAGACCTAAATTCTAGTCCCTGCTGTGCTACAGATTTGCTGTGTGACCTTGAGCGGTCGCTTAGCCTCTCTGTGCCTCAGATCCCCGTGTGAAAAATGGGGATGATAGCCCCTCTCTCCCTCACAAAGGCATCAAAGACAAATACATTAAAGATTGTGAGGATTTGGATTTAGAAACTTCAAACCTCTGAATTGTGGATGATTTGGAGAGGGACTTTGCAAGCACAGAATATCACTGTGTTATACTCTTTACTTGTTCTAAGTACATTGCTCCAAATTCCTCCTGGCTATAGCTCTGTTGACTGCAGTGGAATTATAGTAGGAATGCATTTAGCCCATTGCAACAGAACCAGTGAACCAAGCTTGAAACAAACATGCTTATAGACAGTGAGAAATCCATTGTTGTCAAGGGATTTGATGTATGAGTTATTTGTTTCTTGATACGGGATGACCTCAGTTACCTGATAATGGTGGGCCTTGCCTTCTTAATAGAGCTGGTGAAACGTACGTAAAGACACTGGAATACGTAGCCTGCATTAACACTGGACAAACCAGATAAACTTGTACAAATACAGGATAGGGCCATTATCTGCTGTAGCCTTTCATTATGATAGAAGTGGTTACTCAGATATTTTCTTTATTTTCTCTTTCTATTGAGTTATTAACTTCATTATCAATGAAGACTTTGTCTATGTGGTGTCCGATTATTTTTTTTAATAGACTCTACTTGCAAGCCTGAAGAATTACAAGCCTGTGAAAGATGGAGAGATAACAGGCTACTTGCAGAGGAAAAGAGAAACCTAAGCCTGTGCAAAAATGGAGCAGTGTTTGGCATTTGAGAGAGCCAGTTGCTGAGGGGGGTGCAAAAGCCAAGATAGCTGGAAGTACAGCTGGCCATGCTGTCGCTGATATCCTGGGAGTTATTACAGGTGCGCACACGTCCTCTGTCTTGCGCATGTGCACGCTCTGTATGTGTGTAAAACTATGAAAGAGGACAGTATGTTATTGACTGAAAAAATGGCCCGTTCTGTTGAAGGAAGGAGTAGACTTTCCCTCCAAATACCCTTCTCCCAATCCCATTGTTTGCCCTGTTGTGCTACCCCTGTTGCACTGCAAATTGGGAAAATATATTTTTTTTTAATTGTAGATGAAAAGGAAATCAGGAAAGAGGTGTAAGTTAGACACCTTGTGGAATACAAACAGATTACAGATAGATAGTGGAAGGGACATCAGTGTGTGACCTGGTTTCTGAATGTGAAATAGTGTTCATGAGGCAATTGGACAGTGATTCCAAGAACCCATGTTCACTACAGCTCCCACCAGATAGCAATGCCAAGGAGATCACCATAACTCATAGCTATTAACCATGCGGAAAAGATTGCATCTCTCCTGACTTCCCCACAGCAATCCATGGCTTCCTTTATGGTGTCCTGACCAGGCCCGCCGATGGGGGGGCAAGAAGGGGACAATTGCCCAGGGGCCTGGGTGATTTAAAAGGATCTGGGGGGCCACCGCTGCTGCTGCAGTAGTGGAAGCCAGGAGCCCCGTGCATTTTTAAATCACCCAGGCAGGCCACAGGGCTCCTAGACACACATGGGGTGGTACCAGCGGCAGCGAAGGCAGTCAAGCGGGCATGTGGAAGCCCTGGCCATGAGCAGAGCATGCCCAGCCAGCACAGGCGCAGCACTGCCCAAATGTCAGGCAGACCTTTCTAGGGGGCCCATTGACTATTCTGGCCTGGGGCTCAGAATTGCTGTCAGCAGTCCTGGTCCTAACACCATACCCTATCATTCCCAGATAAATAAGGAGAATTCATGAGTTAAATAAATGAAACAGATAAGTAGATAGCATAGGCTGCTAGTCTTGTAGGTTTCATGAAAGAAGTAGGCAGGATTCAATTGTGGCAAGGGTAAATTCTCCAGCTCCAATAAGGACCATGGAAGACCTCAAGAGCCATGGAATAGATACCATTCCACTGCATGGGGAGGGGCAGGGTTCACAGAGACTACGCACATGTTCTGGCATAGCACTGCATTTATGTGCTACGTAATGGTTATAGAGGAGCTGCTTGGAAGGGTGCTTTTGGTCTTGAACTTGGGTTGTGGGAATGACCCCCTATGTAATTCCCCTGAGCATAGCCTGTGTGTTCAGGCAGTGCACAAGATCGTTGTCCCTATGATTTGTCCACAAGATATTGTCCTATGGGAGCTAAAAGGCTACATACAAACTCAAAGGAGATAATGGCATTGTATGACCATGCCTGTGAAGCTGAAGTGGCATCATATCATCAGTAGGCCAAGATGGGTGCACCTAACTTTATTCACAATTTTCTCATGCTATGTTTTCTGCATTGAAAGAATACCATCTCTTCACACAAAAGGCAAGTAAAGTGTTTATTAAAGTCCCCCCAGAGAATATCCATTTTCCTTCAGACACTGAGTATGTTTATGTGTGTTTTATTTTTGTAAGAAGGTAGAAGATACACACTTTAATTAAATAGCTAATGTGCAGTCTAGGGGTAATTTGGTTCCCCTCTGTGGGGCTTATGATCCATGCTTGGGAGACCTGACCTGGGTAGAGGCACCAAGTTAATCATGTCATGTTTAACATGACTTGACTACGCCTCTTCTAACATGGCTGTTTATCGAGATCTCATGGGCCCCATTCACCACTGGATCATTCCAGTTTTACACTGGTATGAGTCTATTGATTCCAGTGGAGTTACACCAGCACGTATTGGAGGGATAAAGTAGTGAATCAGGTCTCATATTTTTATATGGCTGAAACTCCCCTTTTTCTAGCTTGATTTTGATACATTATGGCCCCGATCCTGCAAAGACTGACTCCTGTGGTTAAAATTAAAGACTTGCATTAAGTTGTTACATCAGACACAGATTACACAAAGCCTAGATGCTATGGGATCTCAGACTTCCACCCAAAGAGCCATTGGACCCCAGCCCAAGGCATCACATCTAAATAATGTTATTTCTAACACCCTAGACACTGGATATCAGCTAAAGTCCTGGCATGGGACTTGGGCATGACACTTCCTATGAGGGGTAGAGACATAGCAAAAGAATCTGATACATTCCACTCCTGTGCTAATGTTACTTTGTCACAGGTTATAGCTGTGATTCTATAAAAGTCAAATTATCGGAAACCCCCCCAAAAGTTTTTTTAAAAATCTAAAGAATTCAGTAAATATTGGGTTAATTCCAAACTGGTAAAATATTAATAACAAAGATATATAATGCTGTATTATTTCAAGCCAAGATTGCATCTCAGCAATATTAGCCTTTAAAAATACCAAGATTGAAAATTCCAAATCTAATGCAGTAATTGAGTATTGATGCTAACCGTTTGATAGGTTTGGAGGACAAAGGTATATTATGTCAGGACTTTTGATGAACATTTTTTCCTTTTCATTTCAGCAAGCACATCACAGATATCCAACTAATCCTGTGGTTTATAATCAGTATTGCTGAAGCATTTATTTGAGGAACTGAGCCACTCTGTAGCCATAGAGAATTTCAAGTTGAAACATTATGGTCATAAAAATGTCACTAATATGACATAGTGCCCCTCTCTGCTAGCTATACTTTTGCAGGAAAACAATTTACTGTAAGTAGCACTTGTTCATCTTGGTAAAATACATTCTTATCAAAACCATTTAATATGCATGAATTGACATTTAAAAAATAAAAATATCCTTAAATTCCAACACAGTCACAACCAACATCAGCTTGTCTAGTCTTGTCAATGCCCAACCCCCATCCTCCAGAATGTGGTAGGGGTAGAAGATAGCTCAGTATTTGTAGACAGCCCTCTTGGTTCTAGGGAACACTTTCTTGTTTAGGATGAGAGCCTCTGGGCTCAGGACTAGACCCTGCGCTGTCTCTCCCGGAGAAGCTATCTCCCCTGGGGAGCGGAAAAGAACTTTGGTTTTCAACCTCCCTCCCCCACAGGAGGTATAATAGGAAAGGACAGTGTGATTTCCTACCCCAGCTTCTACAGAGACCCATATTGCCACCCCAATGTTCAAAAATCAGGTCTGAGGCTGCCCCAAATCTGCAGCTTGGCTTAAAAAGTATGAGATTTTTATACCTGTGAGGTTCTTTTTATTTTCTTTACAGTTTCTGAGACCCTACAGCTGACATTTTCAAACTTCCTCTTCAACCACAAAGAGAAACTTTTTCTATTCCAATGAAAGCTGATTTCCACATAATCACCTGACTCCTGGAGCTAGGACTGAAGAAATACCAAATATCACAAGGCTCATGATAAGATTACAAGACCTGGCAACACTGGTTGCTTCACAAGAAGAAGATATCGCTAAGTGGGGAAGAGTTAGAGAGCTTTGCACAGGCTTTGCAGCTACGTGTCTCTCCTTCTTTATAACAGTAACAGTGGAAAGTCAAGGTCCACACCTAGCAGCCAGAGAATCTGGATGAAAAAAAACAGCTATTGCTGCCTCAGAGCTTAAAAGAGGCTCTGTAGTTCATTTCTTTCCTTTCTCCTAACAGCACAGTGTTAATGTCACAGGCAGTCTGCCCTTTTAAGATGAGCCAGGCTCAGCCTTCCCTGTGACCTGGCAACTATCCCCCAGCTGAATGTTATATGGAGACTTAATTATAATGACTGACCCCAGCTGTGGGGAGGAGCAGAGCATACATAAAACAGAGTGGAGCAGTCAGTGAAGGATCCAGGAAAGTAGCAGTAGGGAGTTCTACCTCTTCAGAAAGGGGTTGGGAGCGGCAGATTGAAGAAAACCACAAGGATGGGCCTGTAGTGAGCCCTGAAAAAGAGGGTGAGGCACAGACCTCAGGGGTCAGTAACCTAGCATAGAGAAGTAGCTGGGAGGACCTAGGGAGAAGCCAGAGGCATGAAAATCAGAGACAAGGCTGTGTTAAGCACAAGCTGCAGGAAGGTGGCCCAGGGAAATCACAGTGCATATGAAGGAGTAGACCTAGCTGCTTAATGCAGGGTCCCTGGGCCAGAACTCAGAACAGAGGATGGGCCTGGTTTCCCATTTCAAGGAAAGGAACAGAATTCCTGAGGAAGGGATGTACAAGCATGATGTAAAGACAATTGAGCCCATGGTGTGACTGAAAACAGAGCCTAGAGGATGGGCCAAGGAATAGCCCAAGAGAGAGAGCAGAGATCTTTTGTGCTGGGGTTTTTATTTTTAACTTGTACTTTTTATAGCCTAGAAGGGGTCTAGACTAGATGTGACTTAGCTGAAAGGCTAAACCATAGGCAAAAAACAGGCTTTTGCAGGACCCAAGTGGCAAGGCCTAGCAAGTGCTAGAAAGAACCTCTGCAAGCCATGCTGCAACACCAGTGGGTGCTGCAGGTAGGTGCAACATCTTGCAATTACTCAAGAACCATTAGCATTATTAACCACTAGGACTGGTTGATATTTTTGGAAATTTTGACCAAAGATGTTCTCAAAATTTCAAATTTTGTGAGACTTTTTTACTAAGATTTTTCCCTGTGGATTTGACTTGCTCAAATAACATTTCTGAGCATTTTGGGTCTACATGTTTAAAAGCAAGTACCCAAAATTTGAGGGTCTCCAAAGCTAATGGGCAAATCTGGAGTCTGTGGAAAAGTTATTGAAAGCTACTAAGACTTAATTTCCTTATTCTTCCAAATGGGACTTTCCCTTCATGCTAGCTAGGGAGGGAAAAGATTGGAATTTTTACCACTGGAAATTTCCTTTATTTCCCACCTGTCCTCATTTGTAGCACAATAGAAGATGAAGACCTGGATCTTTGCACTGATCTGCTGCTGCATGCTGGTGTTTGTATCATTTGGCAAAAGTCTGCTTTGATTCAGTCAGAAGTTCTAAGCCTTACGGTTAATGGGAGTTTTTCCTATTGACTTCAGTGGATGTAGGACTCTGTTTCCAGTCTCTTATAAACCTGAGGGTGTGGTAGACTGAATCTTTCTAGACTCAGGTTTGGATCCTTCACCTTGCTGGCTTGCATGAAGACTTCTATAGCTTCTGAGATGACTATTGCCTGGGAGAGTGCCTGCTTATGCTGTTTCAAGAGGACAGGGATGTCACGGAGACTTGACTGAGGTCTGTAGTTGTGAATAGATATGCCAGTGACCAGCACAATGGTAACCAAAAGACAAAAAATATCCTTTTAAAAAAGTGTTTTCCTTTTCATCTAGTCTTCCACTGGTCTAGGTCATGGCCATGAACATTTGCAGTCTGAAGCATTAACCTTCTTGTTGACTAGGAAACTTTGCAGAGCATATTGCTTCAGTTTTTTTAAAAACCAGGACAAGCTTCTGCCAATGGCTTCCACTGAGTAAAGGAAGATGGGAATAGTGTTCACTTTAATATGTATATAGCCAAAATTAAAAGTCAGTGTTCACACAAGGGATACTGTGCCAGCAAATGCATAGTACTCCTTGGCTTTTACTGCTCCTGCTAAGACAGCTAACTATTGGTATAAAGGTGATAGGATTTTCAAAGCTGCTAAATTATTCTGATCCTTCTGAAGCAGATACTGTCTGGCATGAAGAAGCTTAGAACTGGTGAATCTGAACAGACTGACATAACTGAGCAGAATTCACAGTTTAGAGCCTTGATAAAGAGCTTAAGATAAAAGGAGAGATTTATACTGAAATAGAATCTTACAACAGAGAGGTTTAATTTATTCTGCCATGTGGTAAGCAAAAAGGCGTGTAAAAGATGGGTAGATGAAATATTGAGCTATGTCGAACTGTTTTGTGGCCAGTGACCAACAGAATTATCTCTGCAGTGCGTGCATAAGTAAAAGGGAATCTGATGTCAAACTGTTAACCAGAATTGAAATTTCACAATTCTTTTAGTAATGGTAGGGAACTGAGGTTAGTAGAGTAACTTTCTCAAGTGATGCAATCTTATATTTATTGCGATATAGAATCATAGACTGGTAGGACTGGAAGGGACGCCAAGAGGCCATCGAGTCCAGTCCCCTGCTCTCACAGCAGGACTAAGTATTATCTAGACCATCCCTGACAGATGTTTGGAGATTTTTAAGAGCAGGTTAGACAATGATGGAGATTCCACAACTTCCCTGGGCAATTTATTCCAGTGCTTAACCACTCTGATAGGAAGTTTTTTTTTTCCTAATGTCCAACCTAAACAGCACTTGCTGAAATTTAAGCCCATTGCTGCTTGTCCTATCCTCAAAGGTTAAGGAGAGAGATTTTTCTCCCTCTTCCTTGTAACAGCCTTTTATGTACTTGAAAACTGTTATGTCCCCTCTGTCTTCTCTTCTCCATACTAAACAAACCCATTTTTTCATTCTTCCCTCATAGGTCATGGGGGTTTTTTTGTTTTTAGACCTTTAATCATTTTTGTTGCTCTTATCTGAACTTTCTCCAATTTGTCCACATCTATCCTAAAATGTGGCATCCAGAACTGGACACATTACTCTGGTTGAGGCCTAATCAGCACGGAGCAGAGCAGAAGAATTACTACTTGTCTTGCTTAGAACACTCCTGCTAATACATCCCAGAATTATGTTTGCTTTTTTTGCAACAGTGTCATGCTGTTGACTCATATTAAACTTGAAATCCACTATGCCCCCTAGAATCCTTTCCGCAGTACTCCTTCCTAGGCAGTCATTTCCCATTTTGTATGTGTGCAACTGATTGTTCCTTCCTAAGTGGAATACTTGGTATTTGTATTTATTGAATTTCATCCTATTTACTTGAGACCATTTCTCCACTTTGTCCAAATCGTTTTGAATTTTAGTCCTGTCCTCCAAAACACTTGCAACCCCTCCCAGCTTGGTATCATCTGCAAACTTTATAAGTGTACTCTCTATGCCATTATCTATATCATTGATGAAGATACTGAACAGAACCAGACCCAGAACTGAATCCTGCAGGACCCCAGTTGATATGCCCTTCCAGTTTGACTGTGAACCACTGATAACTACTACTCTCTGGGAACAGTTTTCCAACCACTTATGCACCCACCTTATAGTAGCGCCATCTAGGTTGTATTTCCCTAGTTTCTTTATGAGAAAGTCATGCGAGACAGTATCAAAAGCCTTACTAAAGTCAAGATATACCACGTGTACCATACCACACCACTCCCCTCCCCTCCCCCCATCCACAAGACTTGTTACCCTGTCAAAGAAAGCTACTAAGTTGGTTTGACATGATTTTTTTTTTCTTGACAAATCCATGCTGACTGTTACTTATCACCTTATCTTCTAGGTGTTTGCAAATTGATCGCTTAATTATTTGCTCCATTATCTTTCTGGGTATTGAATATAAGATGACTGTTCTGTAATTCCCTGGGTTTTCCTTATTTCCCATTTTATAGATTAGCCCTACATTTGCCCTTTTCCAGTCCTCTGGAATCTCTCCTGTCTTCCATGACTTTTTGAAAATAATTGCTAATAGCTCAGATATCTCCTTAGTCAGCTCCTTGAGTATTCTAGGATGTATTTCATCAGAACCTGGTGACTTGAAGACATCTAACTTGTCTAAGCAATTTTTAACTATTTTTATTCCTATTTTAGCCTCTAATCCTACCTCATTTCTACTGGTGTTCACTGTTAGATGTCCAATAGCTACTAATCTTTTTGGTGAAAACTGAAACAAAAAAGTCATTTAGCACTTCTGCCATTTTCACATTTTCTGTTATGGTCTTCCCACCCCCACCTTGAGTAATGGGCCTACCCTCTCCTTGGTATATATGTTAATTACCCAATGCATTCAGTGTGGTCTTCCAATCCAACACGATAACAATCAGTTGCAGTTATGTCTCCATCATTTTATAGAGATCTACATTTCTTTAGCTTAGTCAGAGCAATTTTTCAGGGAGACCTTTCATATCCACTATCAAAAGTAGTACACGTTTATCTACACACTCCCTTTTTCCAGAGTTATGGAAACATAACTTCCCAGGAAATAAAGATAGGCAAAGATGATACCTTAATACAGTAATGCTGTGAAGCTATTTGGCACCTTAATTTAGATGTCCTCTCTAGATAGACATGTCCTAAAGCTGAACAGTACAAATATTAAGGCCATATATATTCTGGAAAAAAAAATCCAGCTTCTCAGTGTTTGAAAAAATCATAGCATTATGAAACATATGTGCATTTAAACAAATTCATAATACACTTTGTAAAAATGCTACACAGTGATGCTAAAAGAACCACAGTATGGGAAGATTGCAGCAGGACAAACTTGCTGTCTTGGCTCTTGGAATCCAATGAACTAGTCCAGAGTTCTCCAAATTCTTCACATTTGAGCCCTACTTCAGAAAAATAAAGCCATGCATGTTCCCATTCCCACCTGCAATTCCACCATGTGATTGAAAGGCCTAACCATTTTCATTTATATATCTACCATGCACCCTCAGTAGATAGACATTACACCCCTCCAAGGGGATGTGACCCACACTTCGTGAAATGTTGGTGAAGATTTTCCTATTATGATACTACTACTTCTTTCTTAAATGTTTGCATAAGCATTCCAATAGTTGATACTTTCAGATGTCACCATTATTATCATTAGCCTCAGCATTAGTACCCATTTAAATGAATAGGACAGTTTACACCTCAGAGGTGTTATTTCAGGCTGTCTGAAAACTCAGGCTGACATCACTGCATTAGGTATGCATGCTCCATGTTTTGACTATTGTCTTCACAATTCTACCAGCTAGAGATTTAGGGCTTGTCTGTACAGAGTGTTAGAGCACAGCAAGCTGGGATGTAAACCAGCACTGCTGTCAGCAGTAGATCAAGGCGCACTAGGGAACTCTTAGTGCCTGTGTAACAGGGGACTTGGAAGGCTGGGCGGCCTGGTGATTGGAGCACTCGATTTTGGCCCCCTGCTTGTTCAATGTGCCTCAGTCTTTAAGGCTGGGAGGGAGGGGAACACAGGCCCTCCCAATCCACCAGTTTCCAGCCCAAAATCCTGTGTAAGTCAACCCCTGGGCAGGGGACCTCCCAGCAGGAAGTCTACATTCACTGCTCTGGGCTACTTCCTACCACTGTCCCTTCAGTTTGGGGTGCCTATAGTCCAAGTTGCAGTCTCTAATAGGTCCCCCTCATGGACCCTGGGCAGGGCAGCTGTATGTTTGGCGGGGTCAGAGCTCCACAAGGTCTCAGTGTTTCAGTCACCTGGCCTTAGGCCAGGTGCTCCTAAGCCTCTTCCTCTGTCTGCCAGCGGTACTGAAGCTAGCACACTACAAATATCAGTATGGATGTTGAAGCTATGGTGGAGACTAAGGTTAACCACATGAGCCAAGGCCAACGGGACAGGTACGCTTGAGATCGTGAGCTATTGCTGGAGTCACAGTGCCCACGCTGCTATTCTTACCACACTAGCTCAATCCCTGCTAGCACAAGTCTGTCTACCCACTCTGGGAGGCTTGCTCCCAGCTGCAGTGTAGACGTACCCTATGGGATTTAAGAAGATGCTTAGAGTTAAGTACCTGCTTAAATGTTTGCCAAAACAAGGAAGGGATCACTCGTACTTAATGTTAAGTCTGTTCTCAATCTGTTTCCCATCTACTTCAGAGGTGTTTGAGAATCAATTCAGTAATATATTTAGTGGGTTATGGTCACAAGGTCCCCATAAGAACCTCAACAGCTACTTTTCTCTAAGCAAAATTAAGAGCGATCACTTTCTCTTCCCCACTAATTGTCTTCTCCTTTTATTTTGGTATTGTTGCTGTAGTGCTACTGTGGACTCCCATTTTCTCCTCCCAAGTTAATTTCCACCAAGCTCTAGGTTGCATCCTCTCTGTCAGCTGCCACAACACTTCAGAGAAGGTGCTGTAGACAAGGCATCTCTTCTGAATTCCCCCAGCAATTGGCAAAGTGAGCCTTGAGGCCCTATAGCACTAGTACATGTTAGGAAAGCAGATCAGCACTTTGAACGAGTAATCTGATTACTCATCTGTGATGGGGTGTCTACCCCACGCACGTGAACAAAGGGTTAACAGGTGTCTGAGAGATGAGGAGTCCCATCTTGGTGCCTGGAGGGTGTGTTGGGCATGATATCAGACCTAACTGGGGAGGAGCAGGGCCTTTCATACAAGAAGGAAATGGAAAGCTAAATGGGAGGCCCAGGAGAGGGGCCCAGGACAGAGAAGACCGGGAGAGAGGAGGTAGGAAGTTCCCTCTGTCTGGGAAGGCCCTAGGAAAGGCAGACTGAAGAAGGCCACAGGGATGTCCTGAATCTCTGTGGTGGGTACTGAGAGGGGGACAAGGTGCAGAGAGGAATTCCTAAGGGGTTGGTGTTCGAGCAAAGAAAGAAGCAGCTAGGAGAGGCTGCTATGTGCACAGTTGCGTAGGGAAGCAGGAAAGGTGCTCAGAGGTAGGAAGTGGCCCAGGAAATAGCAACATGTCTGAAGGAGCAGAGCTAGCTGCTCAGTACAGGGTCCCTGGGCCAGAGCCTGGAGCAGAGGGTGGGCCTGGGTTCCCCTATCAGCCCTGAGGAAGGGATGAACAAGCCTGACATGGGAACTATTAAGCCCAGGGTGGGGGGGTGGAACACTGAGCCTAAAGGGCAGGCCAAGTAATACTTGAAGGGACATAAGAAGCTCTTGTGCTGGGAAAATTTTTGGTCCTTTAGTTGTACTTTTATTCCAGAAGGGGTGTAACTAAAACATGACCTGGCCAAGGGGCTGAGTCATGAGGAGAGAGGCCACCATAGGAACAGAGTGACTGCAGGGAAGAGGTGATAGAGCAGGAAGAGCAACTATGCTCAGCTACAAGGGGGGAGTGCCAGCAGAGTCATCCCTGGTTTTACCTCTGCTCCTGCAGGATTCCTCGGGGTGGCTAAGCCATCAGAGGCTGCAGAAGCTGTGATGGTGGAATGCAACTATAACCTCCCCTCTGCAAAGCAAGAAAAATGGAAAGCCAGAGAAGGGGCGTGGACCAGAACAGATAGGAAATAAATCCTATCTATGGCATTCATTATTTTGCGGACTCTTCTGACTGGATTTCATACTTATGAAAAAATGTTCTTCTCTTCCATGGGGAGGAAACTGTTCATATTTTTCTGTGTACTGATGTCCTTCTTAAATGTTGGGTCAGATCTCCAGCAGGTGTAAACCTCCATAGCCCTATGGAAATCAGTGAAGAAGAACTGATTTATACCAGCTGAGAAACTGCATTGAGTTAAATGAAGCTATGGTGATTGACACCAGCTAGGGTTCTGACCCACTCTCATTAGGATTTTGCTTGTATCCATCAGGTCAGATTTGCTAATCTATAGTCTCTTGGTGTTTTTTCTAATGGCTGAATATTGCCCTTTATCACCAGTGGCAGTTCAGCATGTGAACTCAGAGTAGTATATTGCTTTTGGATTTGAATTATGTTTATTTCCCACCAGTCCATCATCACCTCCTCTCACTAATGAGCTATTACAAATCTGTATTTAGAGGATCACTAATCTTTGAAGATGCTAATGTGTAACTCATCTAGCTGTAATGCCCCAGTGACAAAAGAGGGAATTTCATAGTAGAGAACATTTTAAAAAGAAATGTATGTGCCAAGAGAAATGTGCTCGGTGAGGATATTTGGGTTCTCTTGTTGTTTCAGATATTTATGTTGGAATAAAAACCTACACCCTAACCCAATTTTTCCTATTGCTACTCAGACCCTACGCCACCAGCACTCCCAGCTATCTCCGTGACACCACTGATTTCCTGAGAAAACTACAATGCATTGGTGACCTTCCAGAAAACACCATCCTAGCCACCATGGATGTAGAGGCTCTCTACACAAACATCCCACACACAGATGGAATACAAGCTGTCAGGAACAGTATACCTGATGATGCCACAGTGCAACTGGTTGCTGAGCTCTGTGACTTTATCCTCACACACAACTATTTCAAATTTGATCACAATATATACCTCCAGACCAGTGGCACCGCTATGGGCACCCGCATGGCCCCACAATATGCCAACATTTTTATGGCTGACCTGGAACAACGCTTCCTCAGCTCTCGTCCACTCATGCCCCTTCTCTACCTATGCTACATTGATGACATTTTCATCATCTGGACCCATGGGAAGGAGACTCTGGAAAAATTTCACCATGATTTCAACAGCTTCCACCCCACCATCAACCTCAGCCTGGACCAATCTACACAGGAGGTCCACTTCCTAGACACGACGGTGCAAATAAGTGACGGTCACGTTAACACCACCCTATACCGAAAACCCACCAACCGCTATGCCTACCTTCATGCCTCCAGCTTCCATCCCGGACGCACCACACGATCCATTGTCTACAGCCAAGCACTGAGATACAACCGTATCTGCTTCAACCCCTCAGACAGAGACCAACACCTACAAAATCTTCACCAAGCATTCTCAAAACTACGATACCCGCATGAGGAAATAAGGAAACAGATCACCAGAGCCAGACGTGTACCCAGAAGCCTCCTACTGCAAGACAAGCCCAAGAAAGAAACCAACAGAACTCCACTGGCCACCACATACAGTCCCCAGCTAAAACCTCTCCAACGTATCATCAGTGATCTACAACCCATCCTGGACAACGATCCCTCACTTTCACAGGCCTTGGGTGGCAGGCCAGTCCTCGCCCACAGACAACCCACCAACCTGAAGCATATTCTCACCAGTAACTACACACCGCACCATAGTAACTCTAACTCAGGAACCAATCCATTCAACAAACGTCGATGCCAACTCTGCCCACATATCTACACCAGCGACACCATCACAGGACCTAACCAGATCAGCCACACCATCACCAGTTCATTCACCTGCACATCCACCAATGTAATATACGCCATCATGTGCCAGCAATGCCCCTCTGCTATGTACATTGGCCAAACTGGACAGTCCCTATGTAAAAGGATAAATGGACACAAATCAGATATTAGGAATGGCAATATACAAAAACCTGTAGGAGAACACTTCAACCTCCCTGGACACACAATAGCAGATTTAAAGGTAGCCATCCTACAGCAAAAAAACTTCAGGACCAGACTTCAAAGAGAAACTACTGAGCTTCAGTTCATCTGCAAATTTGACACCATCAGCTCTGGATTAAACAAAGACTGTGAATGGCTAGCCAACTACAAAAGCAGTTTCTCCTCCCTTGGTGTTCACACTTCAACTGCTAGAAGAGGGCCTCATCCTTCCTGATTGAACTAACCTCATTATCTCTAGCCTGACTCACTCTTGCTTGCATATTTATACCTGCCTCTGGAAATTTCCACTACATGCATCCGAAGAAGTGGGTATTCACCCATGAAAGCTCATGCTCCTATACGTCTGTTAGTCTATAAGGTGCCACAGGAGTCTTTGCTGCTTTTACAGATCCAGACTAACACGGCTACCCCTCTGATACATGGAAATGATTGTGATCTTAAAAATCAGCTTCACTGGGTGGTCAAACAGAAGGAGGAGAGAAGCAAATAGTATAATTGTGAACTCATTGCTATGCCCCTTGTGGTAGCAGATTACTTCTCCTCATGTGGCTGGCCAATGTAATTGATCAGGGCATAAGGTAAGACCTTATGTAGGATTAAGTGTGCCCTATTTTGATTTTTGTGTAGGCTGATTCCATAGTGATTTAAGCAACATTGGAAAAAGCCACTCTTGATCTGACAGTAGTGTCCCCACTAGGGAATTGAACCGGTTTATCTCAATCAATTTCTAAATTGATGATGATAAATCAGTGCTCAAACTCTGTGGCAGCCACAGTAGGAGCTTCCCAATGCAGTGGGCTCTCTAGTGCCACAGAAGTTCTGTAGTGGCTCCTATGTCATAGCCAGCACATGGACCATGGCCAGGGGACAGTGGCATGGCTGAACATCTCTGTACCTGCTGGTTAGAATAGATTGAAATCCAGCCAGGGAAGGGGGGGGGGAAAGCTCTTCCTGGATTTTTAGCAGCACAAGCCAAAGAGAAGCAGAGCTATGGTTTCCCTACTTCCTCTTTACTTTAACCCCGCCTATGCCCCAGAGATTCCTAACTGCTATAGTGGCCCCTTAGGATTAGTGGTAGCTCATGTAGACAAGAGCAGCCTCTAGGTTGCTCTGACTTGCACCTGGGGACAATATTAGCTCAGAAAAGCCCCAGAATTGGGCAAGTCCAGCAGTGCTTTTATAACAATCTTTGAGTTACACTAAGCACTCCTTGGTGGCTGCTTAGGATCTGTCCCACTATTTTTTGAAATCTGGTTCTTTTTGTGCTAGCCCAAGCTTGTAAAGTTTATAGAAATTGGCCACTTGGTATCTAAGTGGGTTCAAGAAACCAAATCAGCCAGCAACTTATATTTTAGAGGATGTGAAAAAACAGACAGGTTCACAGTTTACCAATAATCATCTTTGCCCTGACTCCACAGTAACCTGTCAGCACTGTTGCTATGTAGTAAGTGAGGATGACAGGCTGGTCTCTGCCTTGCATGCTCCTGGAATCTGCTCAAACAGTACTTTCCTTCTGGTACCACAAAACCTACCTTGAGAACAGAGGTGAGCTCTCCATGGAGCTGTGAAATGTTAGGAATCTCTTTCTGTGACATTTGGGAAAACATTGAAAAATGAGCTAATCTCCCTCTGCATTAGCTGACATACAATTCTGTGGACTCTGCAGGCCCATACGTAACAGAAGTATTTCATTTATTTCCTTATATTGCCATTCTGATTGGGTCACGCACACTGTAGAAAAAGATCCTGCCTGGGATGGAAGACAGTGGCTGTTGGAATTTACTGTAGCTGTTAAGAGTCAGGTCAGGTGAGTAATTCATAACAAATTATTTTTTCCATTGATTTAGTCTCCTTCCTATTCATGAATTGTGCATTAACAGATCAGTTTACTCAATGTTGAGGTCATTAATCAAAGTTCTTTGCCAAATCATTTTCACAATAATCTGTTGTGAACAGTTCATTGCGAATGTTCAACATTAAAGTTGTTCATATATTATGTTTTAGTTCCGTGATTGTCCGAGCATAACTCGTAGAATTGTTGCAAACATTCGTCATTACAAATTCTCTTTCCCTCGGGATTAGTTTATGGCCAAATCATGGGCTGGCTTGTGCATCTCTGCTGGGGCTCAAGGCATCCCCTTATGATGCTGCATGGGCTCATACTGTGGGTAACTGTTCAGGGCTGGGATTGAGTAGCCTCCACAGGGCTGCTGTGTCCCCCCCTGTTCTCCCTCTGGCATACGTGAGCAGGAGAGAGAAGAGAATGGGAGGACTGGATGATCAAGGACCTGGAAGAAGTAACGTGGAGAGAGATTGAAAAGATTGGGATTGTTTACCTCAGAGAAGATATGAACAGAGGACATGGTAAAGGTATATTAATAATGAATGGGAAAGAGAAGGTAGATCAGGGGTCTCTGTTGCCCCTTTCACATAGGTAGACCTGGGCAATTTATTTTTTTAAAGAATAGTTTGCTCAGAAATGCAGTTTCAGTTGACTCAAAACTATGTGTTTCCTGTTGAGTTTGCCAAATCATTTTGACCAAACTCAGAGTTTGAGACATTTTGGTAATGTAGACATTTTTATTTTGACCCAGCTTGAAACATTTTGTTTTGATTTTAGGCATTTTGACAAAAACCAAGGAGGACTAAATCCACAAAAGGGAGGAGAACCTCCCTTATAATCTTCAGCCCAGTAGTTGAGGTACTCTCCTGGGATATTGAAGACCCAGTTCAATTCTCCGCTCTGCTTAACAAGGCAAAGGGATTTGAACTTTACTGTTCCACGCACATGTCCTAGCCATTGATCTATGAGGCTTTCTCCAATTCTCCTCTTGAAACTGTTCCACTTTGTATAAATATTTAACTAGTCATTGGAGCAGGGACTTGAAGTTGGGTCTCCTATATCCTGCATACGTTCCTTAACCTCCAGGCTATGAATTATTTTTGCTTGCTTTTCCTGGCCCAATGGCTATTCTCTGTTGCCATGAATGACAACGGATCACCATTGGCAATTCTTGTGTTCCTATGAGAATACTTCCATCACTCCTCCGCCCAGCAAGTTAAAAACCAGGAGACAGATTAGGTACGTATACATGGCAAGCAGAAACCCGCAGCAGTGTGTCTCAGAGCCTGGATCTTCAGACGTGGGCTCCCAAGGCTCGTGTTATGGTGCTAAAAACACCTGTGTAGACACTCTGTCTCAGGCGCAGTCTAAATCTCGGGGAGATGGACTTCAGAGCCTGAGCTCCAGTATGAGCTCAAACGACTACACAGCTGTTTTTAACACCATAGTGTGAGCCTAAGTCTGTATACTCGGGCTTTGAGACTTGCTGTAGTAGGTTTCTGCTTGCTGTATAGATGTACTCTGAGAGTTGCTCTCTCCTTCTTGGTCTGCTTCTGGGGCAGTACAATAATACTCTCTCGCTCATGGTTCACAGCAAAATCCCAATTAAGCTCTTAAAATTCATCATTTTTGCAAAAATTTCTTCTAGTAAACTTGTTTCTGCGCATGTCCTAGCAAGCAAACACTACATGTGTGGACAAAGTAATTCACTAACAAATTTGAATTAATATTCAAGGTTGATATTTTGCAGCATTCACCCAGCTCTACTGACTAAGTAACATTTGCTGCTAAACTGCTAGAGTGGACCTTTGCCAGTTGCTCAAAACAACCCAAGACTGAGCGTATGCCAATACATTTTTGCATTTGTTTTAAGGGGAAGAACACATTCTTTACAAGCATGGTTCTTTTGTTTGTGGATATCTACATGAAGGGTGGCAAGCAGGGAATTTAGGCATAACATTTCTCTTACACTCAAGTCCCATTATTGGTATCTTTCAACAAATATCTGATTTAGAATCATCCCATGCTGTGCTATAGATTATATATTTTTAAAAGATTTAAAGATTGGATCTCTGAGGCATTCCGAGTCTAAGGAAAACCCTCTAAGCTTTGATCCTCATCAGTGCTGTTATACTGTGGCTGATTCTCTGGCTTATTATTCTTATTACTCTGTGGCTACATCTTGCATCAGCACTTTATTTGACACACACTATTACATTTAAATGTTATTGGACAAACTTAACCTCATTTTGAGGTTCACTTGAATTCTGGTTAGCAGTGAAGTTTGCATGCATGCTTATCCAGATTTATCCAGCTCCCATTGACTTCAGTGGGGCAGGATTTCACCTTGGGTGTTGGTGGTGTTTTTGTTGTTGTTGTTGTTGTTTTTTAAGCAACGTGGCTGTTGATTCATACAAGCACAATATTGGCTTGTATAAACAGGAGCACCTGCTATAAAATGAATACAGGAATTATTCTGGACTGTTAGGCCTTAGTTGCAATGCTGTGTTCACTTCTAGGCCTTGCCATTCACAAAAAAAGAGAGACCAAGTGTAGAGAATTTAGCAAACAAAGAGAATGATACAAGGGTTGGGGAAAAAAGAGGCCTATTGAAAAAGGATAAGTGAACTGGGCATATTAAGTCTCAAGTGAAGACAAATATTGCAATTTCATAATAGCTTATTATGCAACCCCCTAAACAGATGACATAAAGAAGAGAGGTGTCACTTATCTTTAGGGAGGATAAATCTGAAGCTGAGAAAAATAGATTAAATATTAAGAACCTCTGTAACTATAAGAACAGCTTTCACTGGAAAAAAGACACCAGGAGAGGCTTTCACTTGCACCACTGGAGATATTCCAGGCCCAACACTAAATTCTCATCTTAGAATTGGTTTAGTTACTTCTAAACCATCCCTATCAGGTGGAAGGAGTAGCTGACTCTCCAGAGGGCATCTCTAAGCCCTTATGGTTCTATTTACTCTATTGTCCATAATTGATAGAACAGTTTTGATGAGGATATTGAACTATCTACTGATTAATGCATCTTGATTCAACTATTGGAACTGTTACAGGCAGTGATGGAACTACATTTGACTTCTGTCATGATGCAGAAAATAGGTCACACTTTCTATTAAGAGTCTGTTTATAAATAGTTTTCAAAAGATTAACAAATACTTATGTAATATCATAAACACGTTACAGATAGATGTGAGTAGAATTGTCCTATGGATAGTTATAGCAAGCCAGGAGAAGATGTTATAAATTTTTAAGGTATAAGGAGCCATTATTTCACATAGTCTGACCTCAAGTTGATCACAGCCAATTACCTTTGCGTTGAGCCCAATAAAGCATGTTTGACTAAGGCATGTCTTCTAGAAAACTATCCAGTCTTGATGTGAATATATCAAGAGGAGAATCCACCACTTTCCCTGGTCGTTATTCCAATTGTTAATTGCCCTCACTGTTGAAAACGTGTGCAGTATTTCAAATTTGAATTTGTCTGGCTTTAGCATCAGCCACTGGTTCTTGTTTTGCCTTTCTTTAATAGGTTAAAGATCCCTTTAGTATCTGCAATTTTCTCCTTGTGAAGGTACTTATACACTGATGGTTATAAACCATGGTTGCACATAGCTTATTGACTTGTTGGAGGATGATATAACGATAGATATTTTAATAAATGGTTATTTATCATGTATTAACTGTTTTATAAGATACTTTATAAATGGAACCTTAATATCAGTCTAACCATTAAATGTTACTCAGTAACAAGTAAGGGAATATGTGCTAACGGGGAACAAGCACCTGGCACATTGATTATGAAAAGGATCTAGAGACTACTGTGGAAAAATCTTTGAAACCATTAGCTTCATCCCTGCACCTGTGGACTCAGCTGGATGGGGGAGGCACTCTTTGGAAGGTCAGGCAATGTTACCTTCACCCCAGGGATTCTACCAGGGAAAGGCCAGCTTTAAAATCCAGTCAGGTTCCAGAGGAGCACCTTGATGGGTCCTGTGGTTCCTACCTGCTTCCTGGCAGGCCTATCCCACTTTCTGGGCTGCACCAGCCCAGATTCAGATCACCTACTTGTGCTACTGTGCCCTCATTTGTAGCGCAGAAGAATCCAGAACACAATGAGTGAAATTGGCCTCTCAATTGTTTTTCCTAGACAGAAAGGTGTAGTGAAGGAGCAGTGAGACATGATTCAAAACTGTGTAAAAAGGGTAGAATCCTTATATCTTTTCACTGTTCATATGATTTGTTTTGTGGTGTTTGTAAGGTCTTTAGGCAAGATTTTTACTGTGTTCCTCAGAGGCGGGGCGGGGGGGGGCAGGGAATTGTTGTGACACATGGTCTCTGTCTTCAGCTGTACTGTCTTGAGCACATCTGCCATACTGCTGGCAAACACCATTCAGTGTGTGATCTCAAGTCAATCCATCCTAAAGTAAAAGAAAGGGATTCTCTTTCCAATGGGTGTAATAGCAATATTGCGTAGGTCTTGTATAGTGCTTTTCATGAGTAGATCTCAAAACACTTTACAAAGGGGGTCTGTGCCATTATTCCTAGCTTATGAAGGGGGCGGGGGGAGAGAGAAACTGAACTGAGTTACCTCAGGTAACCCAGCTAGCTTAGCTGGGAATAGAACTCCGCTCTCCTGGGTCCCTGGTCTGTGTGCTAGTCACTAAGCCATGCTGCCTCTTTATAGTGATATGTAGACTAATGATATCATGCTTGTTAGAGATGGCTTGTTGGCCACCCACTCCCCTGGAAGTGTAGTTGGGGAAGGGGGGGGGGGTGCTTTACTTTTTGCTGACAGCTAACTGGACATCTGAATGTGTTTGGTTTCATTCAAGGGAAACTAGGGTCTTTCTTTGATGTGTGTCAGGCTCCAATACTTCACAGTTCCACAGACAATTTTACTTTCCTTTGCCTTAACATGTCACATTAAATGTATGTAGAAGAGGTGTTTCTGACTGTTTTCAGGTTCTAGTCCTGTTAAAAGCAATGGGTGGTTTCTGTACCTCCGAAGCTTACCCAAGGTCCAGATGCTACTAAATCAGGGCTTCTTTGGTGATGGGCCCAATCCTGCTCCCAGAGGTTTTCCACTGATTTCTATAGGATCAGGAGCAGGTTCCTGTTGTAATGCAGAAGCCAATTATATTGTTCAGTATGTTGGACCTATAGTTTTCCTAAGACTTGCACTCTGTGTGGAAAATATATACAAAAGGATTCTGAAAAGATTACTTAAACTATACTGGACCATCCCATTCCAAGTATGAGCCTCAAAAAGATTTCAGGTCTTCTGCCTTCGAATACCACCATGCTCATATCTTCCTCAATGACCAATATTATCTTACTCAGTTAACACCCCTTGGAACATGATGTTGTTGTTGTTGGACTACAATTGGTGTTATGTCTGGGTTCCAGCATTCCACAATTCTGGGGTTTTATTTTTGTTTTTTTCCTGTTGCTCCTGCAGTAGAGAGAGAGCAGGTATTCTTTGATTTTAAGGGTCAGCGTGAACTGGAGATTTCTGGAAAAAGTAAAAATGAAGGGTAGATGTAGGTAGGGCTGTGTGTGTGTGTGTACACATACGTGATGGAGAAAAGGAGATAGCATTTGTTCAGCAAAAGATAGCAAGCAGACAAATATGTGCTTGTATAGCAGAGAATTTCTAACAGTAACAACTGTTTAACCTTCACATCTCCTAGTCTGAATATAACAAACCTTTAGATTTTCAATCTGTCTTCTTATGACATCCGTCTGCCGAAGTGGTAGCTGAGTGCAGGCTGAAATGTTCATATGCAAAAATGGCATCTTTAGATTTGGCCTGAGATGTATAGGTATAAATGAGATGAGACTTTTGGCCCTGCCATTCCATCATTTAATAATACTATTGATAATGTGTGGGTTGGTCTGACTCTAAAGTGCTAACAGGCATGAAAATTAGTAAAAAATTATTGTAGTCCCTAAAATATGTGCAGATGACACTCAACACACAGAGGGTAGAGCTGTTGATTACGAGATGCCATCCAGAACAATGGGGTTGCACAGGTATAACTGAGAACCGAAGATGAAGACTCTGGATTTAAACAGGGATGAGAGCAGAGTTTGGCCTGTAGAATCTTTATTACTGGTCTCATTGTTTATTTGTACTCCCCCTCTGTCTATATCCATTTGTTGCTCCTTGTCTTATACTTGGATTATAAGCTTCTTGGGGCAGAGAATACCTTTCTACTCTGTTTGTACAGAACCTAGTATAATGAGGTCCTGGTCCATGAGTAGGCTCTTCTCTGTATGTGTATATGTGTATGTGTATATATAATGATGAATTATAATATTAATAATAATGATAAACAAATGGGAGTTTCATTTTATTTCATTTTAATTCATGCAAGGCTTGATCCAAAGCCCATTAAAGAGAATGGGAATCTTTCATAACCTCCAATAGGCTCTGGATCAGACCCAAAGTGTTTGTAAAAGGTAACAGATTGATCACCCGCGAGACTGAAATTCTTATATGGGAGAACAACTACAGAATGGGCAAAAATAGCATGAGCTTCCTCACAGTGGAGAATTTCCCTGCTGCCACTGTTTTGGTTTGTTTTGCACTTCAATCCAGAGGTGTGTTGTATTTCAGTGATGCTGCAGTATAATACTTCATAGAAGTACATCGATCCTCTGGGATAAAAGGAACACCATAATAAGGAATATAATTTAAATGAGGGTTTTTTGTGATCTGTGTAACTGTTTGGAAGTGGAGAGATCAGACACATCGGATATTGAGTAGTAACTACCAACTTTGGCTGGTTTTAAACTCCTGACCTAAAGATACATGGCCTGTACTCAGGGGTGAAAATCACTTAAGTCTTACCGGAACGGGGGACTGGCTCCAGGCCCCCAGAAGGGGCGGGGCCTCAGGCAGAAGGGTGGGGCTGGGGGTCAGCCTCCCCCAGCCAGCCCTTCAGCACTGCCTGGCCCGCATTGCCTGGGGCTCCAGCGGCGATTTAAAGGTCCTGGGGCAGCTGCTCCTTTTGCGCCCTCCGCCCCCCTCACCCCCGGCAGCGCTTTAACATTGGCTGTGTACCGGCCCGTACCAGCAGCCACTTCTTACTGGTATGCCGTACCAGCCCACTTTTACTTCTGCCTGTACTAGTAATCTCCAGAGATTCCCAATACCTGCACTGAAGGAAAGAGATTATTTTGAATGCAGGAATAAAAGTTGTACGAGGAAATACTGGGAGATCCTTTTGATCATTCAGTTGTGGAGGAAGAGCAATCCCTGCGTCTTGTATCACAAAAGGTGCCAGCAGCACAGCAAACAAGAACAGTGTGTGGTGATGCTAATGACATTGAACTTGCATTTCTAATTCCCTTACAAATGTTTCACTGAGTGAGAATGATGACTCAGTGTTTTAGAGCAGGATAGAGACAAGGATGCCATCTCACCAAAGGCACATAATCAATTTGCCACTAAATCAGTTCTGCGGTGAATGATGCTATAATAATTTGAGGAACAAACTAAGTACGATGGGGCTGAAGCATAAAATATGTTGCATAGACAGTATGAGCCTATAATTAAATTCAGCTATGGCATCAAGGTCAAACAATGAGGTATTAATAAAGCACCCAGGATGAGTAGATCACTGAATTTGACTTTGTACACCTTTCTAAAATATAGATTCAGACCATCATGTTGTAGTTTGGCCAATCGAGTTCACAATACTACATCAGTGTGTCTCCTTCCTTTTCAGAGGCTTTTAATTTAGAATGCAAATAAACTATTAATTTAACACTAGACTACTTTGCATGAACATATTTATCTTTAGTAAATGCAGTCCAGTATTACCATTCCTAGGAGATCTGAGATGACAGAAATGCAAAGTTGCATCTTTTTTTGTATGTCTACTATTCTGAGTACATATTCTCTCCATGAGAAGAAATTACATAATTAGGCAGCTGTAGTCTATCTCTGTTTTGGGGTGTGTGGTGGGGAATGGATTAGCCGTAAGGAAAGTTAGGCAATGACACCTTTTTGGACAAGATCCTGGCACCCATTAAGGCTGCTTTGCACAGCTATGGCTAGCTATGGGAATGCTTCTGAAGTAGGGGAACCCCTATCTGGCAGAAAGCAAGACACTCTACAGAAAACCCTACCATTCTGTTCCATTGTAGTTGATGTGGATGGGTGAAAAGGAAACCAGGTCAGAGCGCTGCTGTCATGCAGCAATGCCCAGCTGCCAGATTGGCCTCTGTAGGGTCATTGCAACTGGCTCAGTTTTCAGCAGCCTGGAGCTTTCTTCAAGTTGGCCCTCAAGATTGAGCTAGTGCTCAGCTACACTGGGCAGCGAACAGCTGGTCCTGAGGATTCAGGCAGTTGTGTGGAACACCATGCTTGATGCGCACCTAGAACAATAGGCCTCTCTACGTAGGCGAGTTTGCAGTGTGAACAAGGCACAGGCCCTACTGAGATAGCAGTGCAAACCTCTTCTTCCTTACCAATCTATTGGTCACATGGTCAGCCCTTAAATGTAATTATTTTTATTAATTATTATTATTATTAGAAACTGATACTCTGCTTGGCAATGGACTTGAATCAGGCAAAACCTGTCCTTACCCTGAAGAGCTTGCAGTCCAAAAGCCAGAAACATACCAGATTTATTTTCTTATATCTTATTTTTTATTATATAGAAAGCACCCCCAGTGTACATGTCACTGTATAGTCAGACAAAACAACCGTCCGTACCCCAGCGCTGCTTGTCGTCTGATTCTGACAGGTAAAATTCAAACAATGGCCTATCTTCCTCACCAACATCAGGTCTTGTTTTCAGATGGTGTGTGCAAATCAGCCTTGTAGTTCCCCTCATCACCTCCAACCTGCTCGCTGCAGGATTTCAGTTTGGATTTTGCCACCTCCCCTTCCAATTCACACAAAGGCATCTCATGCTTGAGATAAGATGCAGGCACACAAATGGAGAGGGGGCATTCACAGGGTGCTTAGGTGTTTTTCGCCCACGGGGAGGGACACACTAGTCCATTTGTAACAAAAACTACTGCAGATTGTGAACCTTGTAGGGATATAAAAGAAGGTACTAACAGTGATTCCCCCAAGTGACAGTGACCCCCTCATAATTTGTCCCCCACACTTTAAAATCCAACAGTTTCACCAAGTACAAAAATCTCTTGGGTTTTCTGTTAAAACTTGTAAGCTACTGTCTGTAGAAACCATTGATTATATCTATCCTGTGAAAGATACTTTATTACTATGTAAAACTTACAAACAAGTTAATTGACTTTGTTCTTGAAGTAATTGATACAATGTAAACAAACACTATAAGCTGTTAAGTGACTTTCACTTCATTCAACAGCTCCTAGGACAGACCCCCACCCTCTGTGATTAAAGGGCCGGGAGTCTCAAATGAATTAGCACACACCCCAAAAGTGGTGGAGACAGTAAATTAAAATATGGTTAAGATATGGAATGTATGTTGATGAATGCTTGATGTACATAAATGGTTAGGGAGGTGCCAGCCTAGAAAGGGAGTATCCATCGGCCGAAGAATGTGTCAAGTAGGACCACCAGACAACCCCCTGAGGGTAAACTGGGATCCACCCCATCACCTGGAAGAATGAGAAACACAAACTTTGGACAGTGTGGAGCCACCAGGAATGTGCCACTTTGGACAGGAATGTGCCATCTGCTGATTGAGTCAGCAACAGCAGGATGAAACAGTTCCCATAGACTAACATAGGAATTAATTCCTATAAGAATGGACTCTAAAGACTGATGACTTTGAGTCTCTGGTTCTGCTGCCAGCCTCCAGGAGCATCAGGTGCACCTGTCACAGACTCGACTCCATCCTCATGACCAAGATACCTGGCCAGTAACTTGGCATGAGCAACTTCTAGGCTGGTAACTATAACACCTATACAGAACTTAAATGAATAATTGTGTGAATGAATCTATATATATATATATATATACATATATATATATGTGTGTGTGTGTGTGTGTATAAGGAATAAGTAGTAGTAGGAATAAGTAGTCAAACAACGTTGTTTACTTTTATCTTTTGCTTTATCATTATATTTACAATAAATGTGGCATCTTTGCCTTATCCCTCTTAATAAGATCCTGCTGGTTTTTATTCTATTGGTATAACAACCTCAACTCTTACTTTAGAGATAAGTGTCATTTAGTGGCAAAAGCTGCCACAGCATCTGTTTCCCCCTCCCACTCTGACATCCACATCTCTTCCTCTTTACTGCTAGCTCTTTGGGTAATGGAAGTAAAAAGGGGTTCCATGAGTTCAGGGACTCTGAAAAAAGAGGAAAGATAATTTTATAAACTGGGAATTTCAAAGGAGACTAAAGGAATTAAGATGCCTAATTCTCACTGAATTTCAGTGGGTGTTGGGTGCCTAACTCCCTTGGGATCCTTTGAAAATCTCACCCACATTCAGTGTAACCAGAGTGGTAGAGCATGGGGCTTTGTGCCTTTCCCCCCTGCTTCCTATGTTACCTTTCTCCTAGCCATTACTTTTCATAGTGAAAAGTATCCTACCTGAATTGTCTCTCACTCCAGAGAATTACCCTCTCACCCTTATGAGGGGGTCAGGATTGAGTCCTGTTGACAGATTACTGTGAAGAAATGTATACCACCACTTCCCATAGTGTACCTACACGATGAAAATGAAATTCATCCCTGTTCAGTGGATCAGTACAAGGTCTATACACAACTTTAGGCAATCATTAATGGTGTCAAACCAATATTTTCTTTACAAGGCTGTGTGGGTACGTGTACATATTTTAAAGAAGGATTAGATAAGATTTCCATATTTTAATTATCTAACACAGGTGATGTCATGCTGCTTGTAGAGGCATGTGCGCTAGAATACCAGCCGCAGGGCATACTGTTAAGAAGCAGATCACAAACCCCAAACTGGTAGTGAGTTCTATAGTGAGATTTTACCAACCAAATAACAAAAGTAAGCTCCTCGGGTACTATACAGTGATAACATGAAGTCCCAGACAGTCCCCATGGGCATTCCCGTCTATCTTGCCACCTCTGCAAGCTTGACTTTGTGCTAGATGGTCACTTTACAGCAAAAATCACAAAATATTCAGGTTACTCCCAGTCCCAAAGGACGAGTTACTTAATCCGGGTCAATTTGCACCTTAGATCTTACACCAAAGATCATGCTTGTAGCCAATTACATAATAAACTAACTAAGGATTTATTAACTAAGAAAAATAAATGAGTTAGCTACAAGGTTAAAACAGGTAAACATACACACACCAATGAGATGCAGTCTTAGGTTTCAGATGGTGATAGAGTTGCTGAAATATGCCAGCTCTATAAATCCTTTTGGGTTAACCCTGATTAATCCTAGGGATCTCTTGCATACGTTTAGGAATCTTTGCCCCTTAGAGTCCAAACAGCCTAAAAAGACTCTAGTTCCTTCTGGTCAGGGATTTTTATCTCCATCTCCCTCCTCAGTGCAAGCTGATGGGACAAGTACTTCTACACATCCTCTTCTTCATGAGTGTGCAGGTAGCAATCAATGAAGTACTTGTTGTTTGATTACAATGGTCCATTTGGATTCAATAGTCCTTCCTGATGGGCCAGAGATAACGTCATGGATATAAACCAATATTTCAGATGTATTGATGTTTCTTTCCTGACAGGATTTATAGTTACAGAACAAAACATACAGATATTATAAGTAAGATTAATGCATGTAGCAAATTACAAACTTTTCATAAAGTCTAAATGCTAAACACATTGTTACAAGTCTAATATTTATTTTAGCAATACGAACACGTAGGTGAGTCAGACCGGTTTCCTGTGCATTTGATAGTGTTCACATGAGGCATAGAGACCTTGGCATGAGCTGGCACCTGGTCCACCAGCATCACAGGAGCATTTCTGCATAAACCAGGAAAAAAAGGCAAATATATCTACTTCTACTTATTTAAAGGAAATAGAGACCTGCTTTTATGGCTCTTCTCTTTGGCTCCCCCCACCTTTCCCTCCAAAAGCGAGGGCAGTAGAATAAAGATTGGGTGATTTTTGAGACGTTGCTGCCCTGCAAACTCTCCAGGTTATGCTCACTGAATATTGGAAATGGGCTCTGACCTCCCACTGTCTGGAATATGTTCTTCAAATTCAGGAGAGACAGGGCAGGGTTTCCTGGAAACAACAAACAGACTTTCAACTCCAAAAATGTGTTTTTCTGGCTGGGAATAAGCAAAAGAAGGCTCCCTGACTGGAGCACTAGCTCAGTGCACCTAAGGAAATATACTGGGTCCTATTTGTTTCAAGTGCTTTACTTTTTGCTCAATAGCCACACAAGTGTTGCAATAAGAAAATAAAAAAAACATTACTCAGACTTCAAGAGAAGACAGACAAAAACTCCCTCAATAACATCAAATGGAAAACATGATTTGCTGCAGAGGATATTAAATGCTGTTGAGGTACACCCTGGGCCAGAACATTAACCATTTTTATTTTGACATTTTTATGTTAAAAAGAAAAATTAAAACAAATGTCTTTTAAAATCTGATTAAACTTCTTGGGGAAATCACTTTAGAATATCTGGGGGAAGCGGCAATATTGTTTAGGGCTAGACTATACCTTTGGGATACAGCCATGGGTAGGGCACTGTGAAGCTGCATTACCACATTGAGAGCTTGGGGCTGGACTGATTTCCAGGGCGTGGGGGGGAGAAGGGAAGCATAGGCTGTAGCTCTTAGTGTAGCCAACTTGCTCTATGAGCCAGTAGAGATGGTAATTGAGGAGCATTACCCTGTCTCATCCCTACTCAATTTGTGGTGCTGGGTGCCCCAAAATGCAGGGAGAGAGCTTTCCTGAGCACAGAGGCTGTAATTGTCTGGCCTTCATGCCCTGCAAAGGGGCACTTAACAACTTCAGTTGTGGAACATTTGCTGAGAGAGCTAGCTGGTCACATGGTGCTGGCTCACCTTTCTCTCCAACTGTTAAATTGCATTAAAGGCAGCTAAAATACAGCAAACACTTCCCTAATATTAATTTTCCATGTAAGCAATTGGCATGGTTTCTACGGGCATGGTGTGCAATTGTGAGGGGCAGGAGACTCACTCAGTTGTGAAGAGGTGGGCATGTGGTTCATGAGACTGTCTCTATTAAAGTGTGGCCTGCTCTATGAAAATACCAGTGATGGTAGCTGTAAATGTGTGTGTGTATTGCACCCCACCCCAAAAACACAAAATGAAAAGAACGTTAAGGTTGCTAAGTCAAGCACACCAAAGTTAGAAATAAGATTGCCTGTGCAACCTTCATTTGACACCCTTGGCTGTATGCATTATGACAGTCTTTAATTACATAATCACCTACTATTTTTTCCACATGATGCCTGTCTCATCCAGTGCACGCTTAGTGAGCAGGTATTCAATAGTTTGTTTTAGCGTCATTGTTCAACGCATGGTCCAAGACCTTATTTAGTATCTGCTGTGATGCTTCCTAGGGGTAGCCAGTGTTGTGAGGCACCTCACTACCACCTGCTGTTTGTGTGCGGAAGCCTCATCTCTGCTTGCTAGGGGTCAGTCCCCCCAACTCCACTGGCCAAGGCAACATAAGCAATCTGCTCTAGCTCTTCACAGGCCCTCCTGTCTCTCAACAGGATAGCGACAAGCACCCTCCAGTCCCTAAGCCCACCCAGCATCTCCCTGGAATGTCCAGCCCCTGCTCCACTGGACACACACTGTTCACAGATCCACTGCTTCCAAAGACACAGTGCAGCCCAGCTTACCAGTTACGCCTCAGACCACTGCTTTGCTTAGCACACAGCACTCAGGCACATTTCGAGTGAAACCAAGAATAGGTTTATTTAGCAAAGCCTAGAGAGTCAAAGTAATAGCAAGTAGAAGTATTGGAAACAAATGGTTACAGATGAAATTATAATATGTATTCTGGATCCTACACTTAATTAACACGATACTGTCATGTCTAATAAAATATTGCTCACCATTGCTTTACAGCCAGGCTGGCTGTGACCCTAATCTCATGAGACAAACCATGCTGTCAGCTTGCCTTGCCAATGAAAGATTCAGGGAGTCTCTTAGTACCCCCAGATATGTCAGAACAATCCTTTGTCCGTATTCATAAACAGGAAGCTCTCTGCTGATTGTTCCTTCCCGTGGCTTTCCTCTCTTGTTGATTTCACTTCGTGATTAGCATCTGGCTCAGTATGCAATAGATCCCCCCCTTTGTGAAGTGGAATACACAATACAGATATGACCAGACAGGGAGATAAGGGTCTGTTATCTCCTGTCTCAAATGAGCCTGGCTGCGGCATGTCCCTTTCTGGTCACCTGCCTCACCTTCAAGACCTTAGGCAGATTTTCATGGGGAGAGCAGAAATCACATTCCTGACACAAGGATAACACCTCTGCCAAATTTCAATCCCTACTTCAAAGCCTGATAGAGCTTCTCAATGAAATGGTTGTATGAATTTATATATGAGAAATAATAGAGGGAAACACTTCAGCGTTATTCTTGTGCATTTGACTTCCTTCTTTGGCTTTTTAAAAAAACTTGTGTAATCAACATGAACATTCTTTAGGCGCTGACCAACTTTTTTGCTTCAATTTTCCCATAAAAATGATAAGATTCGGTTATTAAAGAGAGTATCACTTAAATAAAACCAAACCTGCCACGATTATCTTAGTAAACTCAAGACAGGTTCTAAAATGTCCATAAATGCTATATACTGTAGCTGGTTCTACATTAATACTGAGTATTCTTTTTTACTCTCTTTAAATCTAACGTTCTTTCTGTTGCTTATTCTGATCACTAATTTAATTAAGATTCAAGTTCCTTTTCTTTTGGTAACTTCTCTGCCCCAGCTAGTTCAAAAGCAACACTACTGACTCTTTAAAAAGAATCACAGTTGATTTCTGGGCACTTCCATTGCTGTTATTGATCATGGAGCTCATCTATAGGACTCATTACTAAGGCAAAGCTTGTAGGTCACTACAGTACACAGTTAAGCACTGTAAAATCATGGCAGAGTTCTAGAGATGAGTGGAATACTTCCAGTTTGTCGCTTGGAGGGGGATTTGAGATCTGTCAGAACTTCAGCTTATTCAGCAGTCACTGATTCCAGTCAGAACAGGCCAGCAATTCTCTTTAATACTTGGATGGCCAAGTAAATCCTGTTGCCCCGTTGCCTCACTTGCTAATTTTCCCACTGCTTTATTTTGAAGATTACAAGCTGTTTGGACCTACGTAATTCTAAATTTTGTGACCCTAGTTTCCTTTTGTGAGATTTTTAGATGTCTGGTTATACTGAGCTGGCTAATGTTGTGCAAGCAGCAGACCAAAATCAACAAGCAGTTGCTTGGCTCTGACAAGTACCTGGCTCCTTCAAGAGTTTATGGAAATTAAGGATCATTTTACACCTTTAACATCTCTGGTTAGTTTCCAGCACTCTTCTTCAGGGGAACCATTACATACATCCTGCCTGCCTTTTATCGCACTGTTAAATGTCAGATTCTATCACCATTACTTGCATTAAATCCATTTGTGCAAATAGTCCCATAGAGTTGGATGTGACTCAAAGTGACAGAATCTGGCCCAAAAAGACAAACTACCTCCTCATTTATAACTTCTTATTCCTCTTCCTAAGTTTTGTTACACTCCTGTGCCAGGCTCTTCAAGCAAATAAACTGACTGAAATTTTCCAGTAAAGCTCTGGGCAGGGCTATATAACAGAGACAGCACTTGTGAAAGTCTGCATGCCTTGTACTCTTAGGTATCTGTCTTCAGCATCTGACATGGTGCTTATCTATGTGCTTTGCACAATAGTATAATCCAGTAAATTAAGGGCAGGTCTTCACTAGAAACTTTTGCCACTATAGCAAAATCAATTAGGGGTGTCATTTGTGTCACCTTTCTATACTGGCAAAACCCCTAATGTAAACACAGTTATTACTGGCATAAAAATGTATTTTCCAGCATAGTTTATTTCACTCATTGAACCAGTATAAGATACACCAGCAGAAGTATTTTTTGGCCGATATAAACTGCATCCACACTAGGAAAGTTTGCCAGTGTAGCTTTACCAGCAAACCTTTTCTAGTATAGACCTGGCCAATGGGCTAATTTATTCTGAAATGTATGAACATGGGCTAAGCTTGAGACCATGCAAGCTGCTGTATTTGAATTAGTTAGAGATCCCTTGGGGGTCATAAAGTGAGAGCTAGTAGTTTCCTTTACATATGAAGAATCTAGTCTGAAAACGAGTTAGAACTAGCTTCTGCTGGCATGATATTCTTCTGTATATAGTCTAGATGAAATGTCTTGAGATACTGAGAAGATGAACATCTGCCAGAGTTGGCATCTATACTGTTCTCTGAAACCTTTTGGTCTTTTCTTTGATATTTAACCAAAACCCTAATTGAAAAGTCTTACAGATTTATATAGGAGTAAAACCAATAGAACAGGAGTGGCCAAACCACAGTTTGCAAGCAGCATGTGGCTCTTTTACAGTTAAAGTGTGGCTCGCAGAGCCCCTCCCCCCCATTCCCCGCCTACCAGACTTGGGTGGGGAGCTTGGATCTTCATCCCTGTGGTAGGGAGGTGGGGCTAGGGTCGTCTGCCCCGCGGGAACAGCAGTCTAGGCCTTCAGCCCTGCAGGAGATGCCTATCAGGGCTCGGGGCTTCAGCCCTGTGGGGCACACCTGCTAGGGCTGGGGCTTCAGCAGGAGTGGGGCTGAAGCCCTGAGCCCCAGCAGGTGCCTCCTGTGGGGCTGAAGCCCCAAGACCCCCGTCCCTACAGGGTAGAAGCCCCTAGCCCAGCACCCTGCCGCAGGGCTGAAGCCCCGAGCCCCAGCAGGTGTGACCAGCTCTCAAACTTCTGAAGATTATAGTATGCAGCTCGGAGGGTCAGTAAGTTTGGCCACACCCGCAATATAGTATATACTTTAATAATGTTCTATAGAAATGAATACACAATGCTAACTTTTTTAGGTTTTGTGAACTTTGAGTTCTAAAAAAGCATTTTAATTCTCTATTAAATTCTGTAGAATGGTCCAAATAAACGTATGAAATAGTTATTTTGTGTTTCAATTCTATATGATTTGTATAAGGAAGTTAAGCATTGGTTATGAAAGTGTAAGTGGGTGATCTTAGGTTGGTATATATAGAAGACTCAATTTAGCTATTGATATGTATCCGAGAACCTCATAAACGTTAATTTATCCTTGCAACATTCTTGTAGTTTAAAAAGTATTATCTCCATTGTACAGATGCAGAACGGAGGCACAAAATGACTAAATGACTTGCCCATAGTCACACAGGAAATGTGTGGCTAAATCATGAATTGGCCACAGATTTCCTGAACCTCAATCCAGTGTTTTACCCAAAAGATTTCCATTCCCACCAATGACTGCTTTTAATCACCTTCGACTAGTATGCAGGAGTGTACCATTTGATTAGAAATACTCTACTTTTCAGTACTGTAAGTTCATCTGTTTTGCATTGCTATTTATTATCATAATACTTTATGATTATTCAGTAATTTGTGAATATCACAGTGTGGTAGCCTCGGGACTAATGCAGATTATCAAGCAGTGAAAAGATATGTGACTAACTTCCAGTAATACTGTAGACACAAGCTGGTGAAATTCTTTTCAAGTGCTAAAATGGTGGTCACAGATACAGATGATACATTTTAAGAGCCTTTGCCTGTATTGTCAGCTGAAAAGAGGAAAGAAAATGCAAGAATTAGCAAGAGATCTGGTGGGTCTGAAAGGCTGATAACCATGACAGTTTTCACCTGATCAATAGTGCCAATACAGGAAAACCCATGAGTCTGCTCCGGAAAAGCTTCCAGTGACAGTTTAAAATATTAGATCTCTTTAGTTTTGAAAAGAAAAATTTCATCGATGAAACTAGTACCCTGCAATGAAAAGCTAAGATGCACACCCCCGTTCATATATTGACTTTTGGATGAAATATGCCTTGCACACAAAAGATTGCTGAGATGAACCTGTGAAGCTCATCACTTAGTTCAATTGCAAAGCACTTACTTGGGGAATAGGTGCTTTGAACAATAATGTAATCCAGCAAATAAAGCATTAATGAATTCTGAAATGTATAAACATAAATTAAGCTGGACTTCATGTGAGCTGTTTTGTTATAATTAATTACAGATGTCCCCTGATTATAAAATGAGAGCTGTTTACATGTTTGCACTTGAAAATTCTAGTCTAAAAACTGCAGGACCCAGATACTATGGTAATAGGGGCCATTTTAAGATAGGAAAAGTTAATATTAGAGTTGGAATACGCCGTTTACATAATATAATTGTTTGAGCATCCACTACTGGTGAGATGGAGTGAATGATCTTATTTCTCTTATCAGTGAGCAGCAGATTCACATGGCTATAATGTAGCTGTGGTGTTGCATAGAATGCACTTCCATCTTGAATGGCCCTTTGCAAGTCTTCATCCTTTGTCATGAGTCAGTGTGGAAGGATCTAGTCTTCTTAAATTCCTCAAAATGGCATTTTCCAACCTCACTTATGGCTGACCTCATGCTCCACTTCCTTTTACCTCAACTCTGTAAACATTCTGTAGAAGCATACCTTCTTCTGCACGCTGGAAATGATCTCACCACTTCAGTCATCTTGTCCTCAACTGGTGCAAGGCTGAAACTTGTTGGGATTCAGGGCCAGCTCCAGGCACCAGCCTGGTAAGCAGGTTCTTGGGGCGGCCCCTCCGGAGAGGGGCGGCATGTCCAGCTATTCGGCGGCAATTCGGTGGACGGTCCCTCACTCCGGCTCGGAGCGAAGGACCTCCCGCCGAATTGCCGCCGCAGATCACGATCGCGGCTTTTTTTTTTTTTTTTTTTTTTTGGCTGCTTGGGGCGGTCAAAACCCTGGAGCCGGCCCTGTTGGGATTGTTTCAGTATCTCCTCATCTGTAACAAAATCAAGCCAACGAATGTTAAGAGTATGCCATAACTTTTGACTTTGAAAACTGTTTCATTTTCTCTCAACTACTTTTAATAGCCTTTTTCTGCTCCATATAGCACAGTTATCATCACCACCACATTGAACACTCATATCTTAGCTGTCACGCAGACATCTTGCTGCCCAGAGGCTTTTGAAGACACTGAAATGCCATTGATGCAAGACCAATCCGACTTGTGACTTCTTCAGTTATAGAACTTCCTGCTGTCAACTTACTACCTAAACAGATAAAACTATTCACCCATTTTAATGTCATTACTAGCTATGTGCAAAGTTGGTGGGTCATTCATTTCCATTTGATAGGAGGCATACATAATGTTACTTTTATCACCATTGATCTTAAGTCCCATAGATTGTGCAATTTTTCACAGCTTTTCATTAGCTATAGTTGGTCAGTAGTCTCTTCAAGTAAGGTAGTATCATCCGCATACTTGAGGTCCTCCAAAGATGAGTCTTTAAATTTCACATTTCTACTTTGGACTCCATCCGTTTTGTCATCAGGTAATCTATTAAAACATTAAATAATGTAGATGAGAGAATTTTTAGCATACTCCTGAATCTACAGAAAACCAGTCTGTAATTCAACCATCGACCCTCATACAACTAAATGTACCATGGTAAAGTTCCTCCACTAGGCACACTAAATCCTCTGTCACCCCATACTGACATAGCAATAACTACAGTGCTGATCAACACACTGCATCAAAAGCAGTTGCAAAGTCTATAAGCATGATGTTAGCTTCCTTTTGTCACTCTAGTCATTTTTCTGTAACATTCTGCAAAGCGTATATGGCATGGACTGTAGCAAAGCGTATTTAGCATGGATTGTAAACCACACAGGCTGTCTCTCATTTTATGGTTGAGACAGTATTTCAGTCAGTTCAGTGGTATGATTGTAAACACCTTCCCTGGCACTGACAGCAGCATTATTCCCCTATAATTTGAGCAATCTGATCACTTTCCCTTTTTAAAAAATAGGATGATGCAGTCCCTTTTCTAATCTTCTGGAATGTGACTGCTCCGCCAAACTTTTAAGTGGACTCTGTGAAGCCAGGAAACTAAAATCTGGACCTCCAGTCTTTAATAGTACTGCTGGAATGTAGTCAAGGCCAGGTGCTTTATCATCTCATAACTACTTGACAGCAAGTATTGCTTCCTTTAATGTCACTGGCCTGTTTTCTGCTGGGTTCATTTTTGGATTAAGTTATAGTTTACCTCTCGGTGGGACTCTATTAATTAATGTGCAAAACTGCTTATGCCAGTGGTTAAGCTGTGCATCAATATCCTGGCAGTGTTTTCTATTCTAGTCCTTACATGGTGGAAGCTGTGATAATAGACATCCAATTAGGACATTCAAAGTCTCAAATACGGATTTCTGGTCATGTCTTTTAGAAGCTTCCTCAGAGTGCTGTGCCATACTCTTCCACTATTGATTATGGTAATTCTGACAGGCACTCTTACCTGCTTGGACATTTCTTTTCCTCTACTGCTCATTTACTTGTGTTGGGTAGCATCTTACTCCACAAGTGCTCCTAAAGTATACTATTTGTGAATAAGGGTGTTGGAATCTGGACCTGTGATTCCATGAATTCTGCCAGAAATCAACTCCTCTCTCCTTCCTTACCACACATCCTGGTTTATCTTCTTCTCCACAATCTCCCCTCCCTTTGCTGCAGCCCCAAACCATTTCCCCCTGCCAGCAAGCATTTGCCTGTATAATTTATTTTCTTTTAAAAAATGACTTGAGTTCCTTCTGAATTTTCTGCTGTACTCAGATTACATTTCTCCAAAATATATTTTTTTAAAGTTGACAGATGCAGATTGTAGCAACATGCTTCTTTCACCGCCTCCAAGATTTCTGCTGAGAATGGATTTGAACTCACAGCACCGAGGGGTTGCACAGGTTTGATGACTGAAATGTTTCTCCCACCCACCCCAACTTTTGAGGGATGGCTATCAGCCCCCTCAGCCTCCCTCTCTGCACATGCTCAATGTAATCAGTTTAACGTGTGGGTGTTAAGGACATGCCTAAAATGAGAGCTAAACTCTTTTACTGATAACCTTATGATTTTTTGCTCCCCCAGAGGGCTAGTGGGCAGCTGGCAGTCTGTGGGGGCAACTCTTGAGCAACTGAGACCTGGGTGTGATGACCCCAGTCGTGGCTTGATCCCTATCTGTGAGCAAAATTATGTTGGTAGAATTAACAAAATTACAAAAAACTGTTTTTTTCAGTGGGGCTGTATCTCTGGAACCCCTGGTCAAACGACCCCAAATTTGGATCACTCATCCAAGCCAATGCCCCCATGGGGCACACGACATTGCAAGCACTCTGAGTAACTGCAGATTTTGGAGACATAAAAGAGTGGAATTTCTTGTTATGTATATACAGTAGACATCTGTAAATATCTAGATGTATCTGTACAACGGGTATAATTGATTTCAGGGATGCATAGCTTGACTTCACACTGCATGTACTCTAGCTCATAATCTTTTCTTAGTGTGAACTAGTATGTCTGGTATCAGGGGGTAGCTGTGTTAGTCTGTATCCACAAAAACAACAAGGAGACCAGTGGCACCTTAAAGACTAACAGATTTATTTGGTTTAGGTTGGATATTAGGAAAAACTTTTTCACTAGGAGGGTGGTGAAGCACTGGAATGGGTTACCTAGGGAGGTGGTGGAATCTCCTTCCTTAGAGGTTTTTAAGGTCAGGCTTGATAAAGCCCTGGCTGGGATGATTTAGTTGGGAATTGGTCCTGCTTTGAGCAGGGGGTTGGACTAGATGACCTCCTGAGGTCCCTTCTAACCCTGATATTCTATGATTTGGGCATAAGCTTTTTGGGCATAAGTTTTTTACCCACGAAAGCTTATACCCAAATAAATCTGTTAGTCTTTAAGGTGCCACCGGACTCCTTGTTGTTAATATGTCTGGAAGAATCAAAAACATCCATTTTGTACTGTATTCCAATTGAACATTGACAAAATAACAATAGCAAACATATATTTGGCCACATCTGTGAAGTTCTGCTAGTGTCCAAATTACTATGGCACAGTATCCATTGAATGGGATAAACTAAGGGAAAAACATAACAGGAGTTTTACATATACATATTCCCTTTCTTATTGAAGAAAAGATGTCATGTTCTCACAGGGAAGTTGTTCCAGAGCAGCAAGCTGATTAAAGAGATCAAGGAAAGTAAGTAACAGGTCATTGCCCAGATCTGTCAGTCTGCTGCTTTACCCTATAGACTACAGATCTAGGGTGAACATTCAAGAATCTATTAATTTTTCCTACACCGGATTCAATACAGGGGGATTTAATATGAAATCAGAGAATGACATGTGCATATTTCCCACTGCATAAGAAAGATAAGAAATATGGCAAGAGACCACCCTGGCTTAACCAGGAGATCTTCCAAGATCTGAAACTCAAAAAAGAGGCCTAAAAAAAGTGGAAACTATGTCAAATTACTAAGGATGAATATAAAAAAATAACACAGGTATGTAGGGACAAAATTAGAAAGGCCAAGGCACAAAAAGAGATTAAAGACATAATTGAGATAGAGACATAAAGGGTAACAAGAAAAAATTCTACAAATACGTTAGAAGCAAGAGGAAGACCATGGATAGGGTAGGCCCATTACTCAATGAGGGGGGAAAAACAATAACAGAAAAGTGGAAATGGCAGACGTGCTAAATGACTTTTTTGTTTCAGTTTTCAGCAAAAAGATTAGTAGCAATTGGACATCTAACATAGTGAACACCAGTGAAAATGAGATAGAATCAGTGGCTAAAATAGGGAAATAAGTTAAAAATTGCTTAGACACGTTAAATGTCTTCAAGTCATCAGGGCCTTATGAAATACATCCTAGTATACTCAAGGAGCTGACTGAGGACATAGCTAGCCCACTAGAAGATGGGAGAGATTCCAAAGGACTGGAAAAGGGCAAATATAGTGCCAATCTATAAAAAGTGAAGTAAGGACAACCCGGGGAATTACAGACCAGTCAGCTTAACTTCTGTACCCCAAAAGATAATGGAGCAAATAATTTAGCAATCAATTTGCAACCACCTAGAAGATAATAAGGTGATAAGTAACAGTCAGCATGGATTTATCAAGAACAAAACATGTCAAACCAACCTAATACTCTTTCTTTGACAGGCTAACAAGCCTTGTGGATGGGGGAAAGCAGAAGATGTGGTATATCTTGGCTTTGATACTGTCTCACATGACCTTCGCATAAACAAACTAGGGAAATACAACCTAGATGGAGCTATTATAAGATGGGTGCATAACTGGTTGGAAAACTGTTCCCAGAGAGTAGTTATCAGTGGTTCACAGTCATGCTGGAAGAGCATAACGAGTGGGGTCCCGCAGTGATTAGTTCTGGGTCTGGTTTTGTTCAATATCTTCATCAACGATTTAGATAATGGAAATAGAGAGTACACTTACAAAGTTTACAGGATGATACCAAGCTGGGAGGGATTGTAAGTGCATTGGAGGATAGGATTAAAATAAATGATCTGGACAAACTGGAGAAATGGTCTGAGGAAAATAGGATGAAATTCAATACGGACAAATGCAAAGTACTCCACTTAGGAAGGAACAATCAGTTGGACACATACAAAATGGGAAATGACTGCCTAGGAAGGAATACTGCGGAAAAGGATCTGGAGGTCATAATGGACCACAAGCTAAATATGAGTCAAACATGTGAACAAACTAAAGAAAATCCTGAGAAGAATAACAAAAATGATTAAAGGTCTAGAAAACATGACCTATGAGGGAAGATTGAAAAAAAAGGGGGTTGTTTAGTCGGGAGAAGAGAAGACTGAGAGAGGACACAACAGTTTTCAAGTACATAAAAGGTTGTTACAAGGAGGAGGGAGAAAAAAAATTCTCTTTAATCTCTGAGGATAGGACAAGAAGCAATGTGCTTAAATTGCAGCAAGGGCGGTTTAAGTTGGACATTAGGAAAAACTTCCTAATTGTTAGGGTGGTTAAGCACTGAAATAAATTGCCTAGGGAGGTTGTGGAATCTCCATCATTGGAGATTTTTAAGAGCAGATTAGACAAACACCTGTCAGGGATGGTGTAGATAATACTTAGTCCTGCCATTAGTGCAGGGACTGGACTAGATGACCTCTCGAGGTCCCTTCCAGTTCTATAATTCCATGATTCTATATTTTATCTTTGGCCCTAAAGTGTTTGTCATTTTCTGTTTCTCTGACTTCCTTCCTAATTCCTTAATTTAGGTTATCAAAATCCAGATTCCTTAGACTCTCTTAGAAGGCAACTTTCTAAGTAGATACCTCTTTGTTTATTTTTTATTTATAATACAGTAGGACCCAGAGGCCCAACCAAAATTAGGATCCCATTAGCCTAGGTGCTAGCACAAACACAGATGGCTAGATCAGTACTTTATGATCTGCTCTGGACAAGGGGAAGCCCAGAAAATAGATTGTGACTCTGTGAGTCCAGTGTGCCTCCCTGTCTCCCTTCTTCTCCGATGAGGATATAACTATGGAAGTATGCGTTCCATTTTGGATGGGAGAATCTCATTTTTAAGTTCTGTCTTGGACGGATTGACTTTTTTGGCAAAACTAAGCATGTGTCTCTTTTGCTCTTGCCCGAACGTTCCTCCGTGCCAACGGGACACATACAATTTTGCCAAAAAGTTTTCCGTGACATCAGCTCAGGCGAGCGGCGACTCCAGGCAGCTCAGGCCAGCCCCACATGGCAGGGCTCGGGCAAATGGTGATGCCAGGCAACGTGGGCGAGCGGTTACACCAGACAGCTCGGGTGAGCAGCAACTCCAGGCACCATGTGGCTGGCCTGAGCTGCCTGGCATCACTACTTACTGGTGTCCCGTTTTCAGTTTAGGGAAATATGGTCAACATAGATATAACTGTGTTGGGCCTATACCTGGTGCAGGCCAGCATGCTAGCACAGCTGTGCTGGCTGGCACATTGAGTATATGCAGCCATGGCTCCATCCAGTCCCAGCCCCATCTGCACCCCTTCTTGCTATCCTTTCCTCTCACTCTCCCACTCCCCTTCTCTGCAGGGAAGGAGTGGATCTTCCAGTGTTTTTGTACAGTTTCTAGCCATATAAATAAATAATAATGTGCCATCCCTGTGGATTCTGAGCACTAACCAGGGGTATATAAACATACAAACAGTCAAAAAGATTGCATTCTTCATCCAGTCTACCTTGGAGATCTTTGTTTGAAGTCTCTCATTCTCCATTCTACTTTTTCCTACTCCGCTACCACAAGGTTCTGATTCATGAAGGGAAGAGCAAGACAGCACAACAGTAATTCATTGCATTAATAAGTGTCATACAAATATCATTTTAGTCTCCTCAGGCTATTAATCTGTGCCATGGAATTACTTTGCCTGGGACGTTTTTTCTCTTGGCTCTCTTATAAATAAGGCTGTTCCACAAGTTCATTGGATCTTATGAAATGGCTTTAGAATTCTATACACAAATGGTGATTTCCCATGGGCTCTCAGCGATGCCGTCCCAGTGTTAATAATTTTCAGTACAAGGAACGAAACTGGCTGTTGATAATGCTTCTTTGTAAAACCATGTTAAATCAGAATTCTCCTCTCCATTCTTATCAGGCCTATAGGTACATCTGCATACATAGTAGCCTTTTTTGTCTGTGTCTCTGTGTCTCCGTTATTCACTGATTCATGAGTAGTTTGCAGAGGAATTGGGGTATAATGAAGGAGGGGAAAAAGGGAAGGATATTGATGTTGGAATCCTACCATTCAGCACTGAACTATTTACAGAGCAGCAGTGGGGAGAATATAAAGTATGAGAAACTGAGACGAGAAAGGGGAGTACCTCTGATGTCACTGTCCTACCGATCTGTTGTGTTTTTAATCAGTGACAGCTAATTCCATTTCATTACATCAATGACACCCTTAGTAGCACGTTTCTAGGGTCTCTAGTCATGTGATTTATAATGCTGCCCACGGCATGGAAAAATGACCCCAAATGCCATGCTTGTTTTGTCTTATTCTTTAAGTATTTCACATCAAATGATGATATTTGTATTTCAGCATTATTAAAGTGCTGAGAGGATGGTTATTGGGGGGGCATTATTTTTTATTTGGCCATTTTGTTTGTCATCCATCTTTCTGGAGCTGTGTCATGGATCCATAAGCAAGCAATTCTTCCTGTCAGCATACTTTATAGATCCAGTGCTCGCAAAGAAATCCAGAGCTGAACTCTCCAATATTCACTTAGAATGTTGTCAGTTTTGAGCTTAGGTTTTTGAAGCAAGCTATCACTTTATTAGCTCCTTCTGATATGCAGTTCATTGCATGGGTCATTCAAAATAAAAACTAGTTTTGGGGTGCTGTTTTGCAGAAAAATAGCAAAACCAATTAAAGCACAGAAGTTAGCTCTTTTTCATTATACAAACAACTAGGATTGTGGGGGGGAAGGGAGTGAAGGCAGGAAGTGGAAAGACCCTTTTTAACAGGTTCTTACGCATCCATATTGTCTATCCATCTGTCTCAAGGTTTTGTATAGCACCCATTATTGTCATGTCTAAGTACCATATGAAATTCTCTGTGTATTTTCAAAGAGAACTTGGGCCAAACATAATATATCCCTTTAATAACTTTTGTAAGCAACACTTGCTGTTGTGTTTCAATGCACGTGTACATAAAATGGGGATTCCATCATCCTTTCTACTATGAAGGGCAATGGGAAATTAAATGTCTGCATGGTGAACCTCATAGGAAATTTCTCCCCGTTGTAGTTTATTCTGCCCAGGGAACAGGATACAGGGCCCACCGAGACATGCCCGAGATCTGTCAAGGTTTAGGGAAGACAGCAAGCGGTCAAGGTCATCTGCATGGAGGCTCTGTGCCTCCATGGTGGTTCTGAGTCTGTGAAACGTTCCCAACTCACCACTAATCTAGCAGCCAGGTCTGTAGAAGGTTCTGCAGCCAAAGGCTACCACCGATCTCAAACATAGACATGTACTACAGTTACAGGCTGAGCTCTTATCAGGTACAGGAAGCATGATGTGCTTTCCTCTTCCCTTCCTATATGGAATGCCAATGCCTTCCCTCCCTCTCATGTGTTATCCCCCAGTCTGCTGGAGAGGTCTCTGCTGCAGTCTAGTGTAGGAGACACCATGTGCAGAATATCCCCTCAACATATAGACCCTCAGGGAAACAACTGGGACCTTTGAGATGAGGGCATCCATAGTGAAAACAGAAGCAAATGTTCAGCAACAGATCCCGTGTGTGTCCTGCCATATTATAAGCCACAGTCTTCTGTGCATGAATTAACTTCAGTGACTTTGTCCCTTAGCAGAACTCATTCAGCACTGAGATATGAGCAAGTTCCAAATGCCAGCATCCATGCATGATGCATGATTTCTCAACACAGCTGAATGGGTTAATTTCTCTCCAGCCTGTCTCAGCTTTAAAAAACAAAACCTTAAAATAAAGCAAGAACAAAATCCATCTCTGAGGGTGAGTGCAGGGCTCAACACACCACTTAAGCCTCAGACTGGGACTATGTGGAAGAGTTGCAGGCAAAATATCCTGGTGCCTTTGCAGGCCTTGCATGCTGCAGCAGGAGTCTCTGTGCTCACCCCATTTAAGCAGGTACAGCGGGCTTCAGTGGTTCAAACCAGGAACAGGCTATGGAAGGGGCCTTGGAATCAACATTTACATTGAAGTGGCCTAAATGCCACACATTAGTGGTATGGAGGGGGTCTGGCTACTACTCCAGAGTTCATAGTCAGAGATACTGCAGATTCACTCCGTGACTTTAGAGCTGATGGTGGATTTCCCCTCTATAGCTTGTGCATACTTCTCCCACACAGAGTCCAGTATTTTCCATACTGATTTTACAGAGATGATTTTTACCTTTTTCTTTAATTAAAAGCCTTCTTTTTAAGAACCTGATTGATTTCTCCTTGTTTTAAGATCCAAGGGGGTTTGGATCTGTATTCACCAGAAGTTGGTGAAAGGAAGGAGGGGGGAAGGGTCAATTTCTCCTTGTTTTAAGATCCAAGGGGGTTTGGATCTGTATTCACCAGGGAATTGATGAGAGGTTTCTCAAGGCTTCCCAGGGAGGGAATCCAGTGGGAATGGTGGCAGCGGGACCAGAGCTAAGCTGGTAGTTAAGCTTAGAAGTTTTCATGCAGGCCCCTACATTTGTACCCTAAAGTTCAAAGTGGGGATACAGCCGCCACAAGTACTCCTGTTCTTTTTGCGGATACAGACTAACACGGCTGCTACTCCGAAACAGAGTCCAGTGTAGCCCAGGCCTCAGTGGAGAATCAGGCCCATGTAGCTGTATCTGTGCTAGAGCCTAATAGAAGAACATAACATAAGAACATAAGAATGGCCCTACTGGGTCAGACCAAAGGTCCATCTAGCCCAGTATCCTGTCTTTCAACAGTGGCCAGTGCCAGGTGCCCCAGAGGGAATGAACAGAACAGGTAATCATCAAGTGATCCATCCCCTGTCACTCATTCCCAGCTTCTGGCAAACAGAGGCTAGGGACACCATTCCTTCCCATCCTGGCTAATCGCCATTGATGGACCTATCCTCCGTGAATTTATCTAGTTCTTTTTTGAACCCTGTTATGGTCTTGGTCTTCAAAACATCCTCTGGCAAGGAGTTCCACAGGTTGACTGTGCGTTGTGTGAAGAAATACTTCCTTTTTTTTGTTGTTTTAAACCGGCTTCCTATTAATTTCATTTGGTGACCCCTAGTTCTTGTGTTATGAGAAGTAGTAAACAACACTTCCTTATCTACTTTCTCTACACCAGTCATGATTTTATAGACCTCAATCATATCTCCCCTTAGCCGTCTCCTTTCCAAGCTGAAAAGTCTCAGTCTTATTAATCTCTCCTCATACAGAAGCCGTTCCATACCCCTAATCATTTTTGTTGCCCTTTTCTGATATCTTTTTTGAGATGGGGTGACCACATCTGCACACAGATGCAAGGCAATCGGTTAGAATATCAATTACTTAAAATAAACTTGCATGCAGAAAGGCACCTACCTGATTTACAGATTCACAATAAACAATCTAAGAGGTCATTCATCACTTACTATGGTGTAGCATCCAATACAGAATCCACCCTTTGTCCATCACTATGGGCCAAACTGTGAATCCTTTACCCAATTTGGTGAGGAGTCAGTCACCCATTAATATCAGTGGGACTACCCATATATCAGTGTGAGAAAGGGGCTCACAAGTTACCCCAAAAGTGCAAGTCTTAATACTAAAACAAAAATATCTCAGAACATCTTACCTCAGAATTTTTGCTTCTGTGTACACCCAGGAAAAAACACCAGTGTCAGAAATATATTGTGCAACACTTACAGACTGTAATTAGTTGAGTTTGCCCACCTCTGCTTCCAAGGCTAGCACCAATATAGTGTGTGTGTGTGTGTGTGTGTATGTGTGTGTAAGATTGGATGATGGGATACAAGTAGTTTTGAAAAATGAAATGTGAAGGATTGTAGTCAGTCACAACATAAATATTAACTTAAACCCTGACTGAAAAGAGGGACATTCTGCTGCAAAACCACCCCTCCACCCATAAACATACTTCCCTTTAACTTTTTAATACATCACACAAAAAATCTTGTTGAACTCTTACCAGCTGGATTTCAAACTATCAGTCACAGAGCAAACTTTGTCAAACATTTCCCAGCTCTGCTGATCTAAAGTCACGTTAGATCTATGTCACCTAAAATTGTAGCTTTAACTATAGTAGTAGAATTTCATTCTATCTGTTAATTAGTCCATAAACTCTTATCTCCCATAGTACATTTCTCCTGATAAAACTTTAATCCTGGGGGATTTTGACATTCATGTTAATACATCTGATGGATTGTGCATAACTACTACTTTGATCTTTTAAATTTTACTGAAAAAGTACCATTTGGGAATGAACTGACTAGTTTTTAATCATGAGACAGGGGTATTAGATATGTTTCTAACACAAACAATTATATTGCCACTTTAATATTTTATACAGGTCATTATTAATGAGTAATGTGGCACTTAAAAATAATTAGGACACAAGAGGAAATCAGTTTAGCATGGAAACTCAGCTGATGGCATATTTTCATTGTTGTTGTTTGTACCTTGACTGCAATAGGAATACTGCTTTCACTTTTTTTTTCTGGTGCCATCTCTTTTATTACATGATTAAATCCAAATAAAAATAAGACCCAAAAGAGGGAGAAGAGACTCTGATTGGGGAGGGCAGCAGGGCATAACCCCATGGCAGGTGCCCTGCAGGGCTCACCCCATGACAGGATTGGGGTGCCCCGCTCCATGACAGGTGCTACCACAGCAGTTTGTTCACAGTGATCTATGTCTTCCGGGCTCCTCCGCTAACTGGAATTCACCTGGTTTGCATTAGACAGCTCTGTGTGGGTGGGGGTGGGAACCTCAAGGCTAGTGGAGTCGCTTCTGGCTCTTAACAACTTGTGGTTTGGTCAGGGTACTGTAAATGCCCAGGGACTGCGTGACCATGCTGGTGATGTCCCCGGTGTTGGATGGCAGTAGGATAGTGTTGGAGTGCTTGGCCAGCTTGGAGAAGTCACTCACATACTGCTCAGCCACAGCCAGAGAGACAGAGGCGTTGCTGTTCTGTTGAATCAAAGCATCAGCCAGGAGCCAAATAGCTTCTGCTTTGGCCTTGGCCTTGGCCTTGACCAGCATGGCATTGGCCTCCCCAGCAGCTTCTTGATCTGTTCAGCCTTCTCGGCGGCCAAGATCTGGACCTGCTTCCGGCCCTCTGCCATTTTGATGTCAGATTCCCTGGTCCCCTCTGACTCCACACTGCCACCCGTTTCCATCTCTCTGGCTCCACCTGCATCTGCATTGACTCCTTCCCCTGGGGAGGCAGATGGATCCTAGATCTCATAGCACAGCCACCAGAAACCCAAATAGTTCTGAGGCCTGGTTGATGACATCCACAATGCTGGTGTTGAGGGACTCCCATCCCGCTCCTAGAAGACTTTATCCAGGGAGATTTTCCCCAGCTCAGACCTCATGGTGTGGTCTGGGCCAGCTGGGTCACTGCATACTCATAGGATCATCAACTGGCTGGTATTTAACCAGCCTGGTCATTTTTTTTATGGATTTGCCAGTTGCCAGAAAAATAATTTAATCTGCTGGGATTTTTTTACATGGGTCTAAAGATTTGCATTATTATCACAATACACTGGGACATCTAATGTTAAAAGTTTCTGTGTCCATCTAAAGGTGCTGCAGTGTTCCCACTTCCGCAGTTTAAGTAAGAAAATGGTGTTATCAATTTTATCTATATGTGTTCTCTCTCTAGATAGTATAGGTGGCAGCTGAAGGGAGGGAGGGTTGTGGAGTTGCCTTGTGGCTGGGGGTTGAGGTTGTGGTGGGCTTGCTTTGTGGGGTGATGGGTGCTGTTTTTTGCTTTTCAAAGAAGGTAACCCTACATACTCAGGGTCCTCCACCCTTATAGGGGTCCATGATCCTGAGGCACAGGACACCATCTATCTGCAGGGTGACGTTATCCAGCGTGATAGCTAATTGCTCCAGGACATTGATGATATCCCGTACTTGAGGCCCTGCATGTACTGAATCTGAGCCAGCAGTGGGATGAGGAAATTCAAACCAGGCTCCAAGATGAGGTGAAATCTGCCCATTTGCTCCACCACCTAGGCCTCCTGCTGGGGCATGAAGAGCACGATGGTATTCATGGGCAGGCTGGAGGGGCATCTCTGTGGGGCAGGGGCCAGCCATGCCCAAGGCCCTAGACACCGGGAGCTCTGCAGCAGGATGTCATTCAGGTGTTTTTAAGTTTACATAAGAATCCACTTACTGGGTTTTTATCACAATTAAACAAAGTCTGTCTAAAATAACAGTAAATACCAGCTCTTCCTATTCAGTTTTGCATCACTCCTAGGTTGAAAATATTTTAAAAGGTATGAAAAAATTAAATGAGTAATTGATAAGCTTTTTTAACAAAGTATTAATAATAAAGTACAACACAAACTCCTCTCTACAATATTCCACTTGTTACATTTTCTCTCTAACATGTCTAGAGATGTTGGTGCCTTGATTACTTCCTTGGGTACATTATTCAATTGCCAGATTGATCTCATAGGAATATTTTGCTAATGCCTGATTTTACTTTTTCCATTTTCTAATTTCATGTTTTTAGTCTGCATCTTACACCTTTTGTTCCACCCTGCATGTTCCACCTCTCAAATATTTGTTTTATCCATCTGCCATATGCAACTCAGTCTAGCCAGGACATGATTCAGTAAAGGGTGGTGGTACATTTAGAGGATGTCTGCATTTTCTTCCTGCTGTCATGTGGTGGTGTTTCGTTTCTTTTTGGGTTTTTTTCATTTATTTATTTATTTTTGTGCTACACCCTTAGCTTTATTTTAACTCAATTTTGTAATTAATTCCAATTAACCAGAGATATTTCAATATGCAAGTGATCAGAGCTCAATCTTGCTCTCCTGCAAGTCAATGTAAGCTTTGCCATTGATTTAGAGAGAAGCAGAGGCAGGGTTTTATGTAAAATATGTCAATTTATAATTGTTCATGCAGAAATAACATCTGAATGTAAAGGTTTTGTTTGTTTTCTGTTTTGATTTTGTTTGGTTGTTTTTTGTTTGTTTTGTTTTTTGTGTTTTGCAAGACAATGTACACAAATTGTTGGAAAAATATCCTTTAAAGTATTGAGCTTTCCTCCATCAGTCACCAATGACTCTTTCCATTCTATGACACCAGTTTTCCACCAGTATGATTCTATGGAAATCAGTTGGTGTTCTAAAAATAAATACATGAATAAAAGAGAGAGAATCAGGCCCAATGTGCATTAGGGGAAAGGAAAGAAAAACCCAAGTGTTTTTCCTAACCAGTTATGTCACTGATTTAACAGTGGAACATTGGTTTTTAGATCTGGAGATTGTTATTTTAAGGAGTAGCTCCCCTATGTTACACTGCTTACAGAATGAATAGCTTGCTGGTCGAAAATCTGTGCTCCAGTGAGGTGTCCTAGTGCTGTGCTGCCTGCTCAAAAGAATATCAAAGCTGGCATAATTGGCCGTGGGATGATCACTCAAGTGACTTAGACACAGCAAAGGGGCTTGTGTGCCAGCTCATTCATTGCTGCTGGGGTACAGCAGCCCACGATCAGGGGAGTGCAAAGGTGATCTTTACCTCTTCAACTTCCCCCGTGAATGGAACTGTGCACTCCTCAGAACAGGTGAGGAGCTAACCCTGTACAGGATGCATATTATAAAATTGATTATTAAAGCTTAACAATATATAATGGTTTTACAAATAGATTTAGGCAGTAGGGGAGAATGCTTTATTAAAGCTCAGGCTAGGATAATGCTTAACAAATATATGTGATCTCAATAGATAAAAGGGGCAAAATTGATAAAATTGGAACAGTTAAATGGAAAGTAACATGCCATGGTAACAGTTCAGAACAAAAATACCATAGAATACATGATTGAACTTTTAATTTTATTTGTATATATATGTATGGTCACTCTTGGTAAGTAATTCTCTTTCTGACATAATGGATTCCAGCTGAGAATAGAAATCACAAGATACAAAATATTATGCATTAGCAGTGTCCTACTATCTGATCATGGGCTTCGAATGACGAGTTTTTCCAGGGTTACTATCATTGGAAAGCCCCTGTGACTTAGAGCGATATGCTTAAAATTCTGTTCACTCTTCCTTTTTTCTCCTTGATTGTTAACTTCCTCAGAAAATGTGTTACAAAACAATCTCCACATTTTTTTAACTCTTTTGCCCTTTACTTGATAACTATCCCTTCCTAATGAATTCACATTTGTGTGCATACGAATATGATAATATAAAATGTTAAAAGTAATTACCAAAAATTACATCTATTACATTCTCTGGATCCTTTAATAAATTTACAGTATAGGGGGAATTGGTGACTTAGGGCTTGTCTATACTACAGCGGCTGGTCAATTTAAGCTACGCAATTTGAGTTACGTTAGTAGCATAATTCAAGTCGATGTAGCTTACCATCTGATGTATGCAGTGTAGTTATAGCCGTGTTCGTCCCAGGATAGTAGAGAGACAAGGTGGGTGAGGTAATATCTTTTATTGGACCAACTTCTCTTGGTGAGAGAGACAAGCTTTCGAGCTACACAGAGCTCTTCTTCAGGTCTGGGAAAGGTACTCTGAGCATCAAAGCTAAATGCAAGGTGGAATAGATTGTTTAGCACAAATAATTAGCACAAATTCTAAGGGACGATTCACGATAGAGCGCTCTCCCATCGAGTGAGCATGTCTTCACTAGACCATTTCATATAGTCCATCTGATGTCTATTCAGTGGCCAATATGAAATGTGTTCATGTTTTCAGCCCTGTTTCTTAAAGGTGTCCGTAAAATAAAAACAGCACCAAATGCTCCTAGGAGCACCTAAGATACCACAGTTGGCATTATTTGGCATCCTTACTGGTAATCTGAGTAGAGAGCATAGGGAATACATTGCTAGAAGTCATGATAGGGTTGGTTGAGGTACATTGCAAGTCAGTACTGCAGTTAATTAACATATCAATGTGGGGAAACGTACTCTGCTGCTGCCTGTGATGTATCTGTCCTGTAGATTAACAGAGTTTCTGGGGCTGTGACTCTGACACATAATGTTTCTTTTATATATTCCCTGTTTGTGGCCTCACAAAGTTGTGTTAGCTCCTCGTCCGACTCCTGGCACTGTCCAAGATATCCATACATCAGTCCAGAAGCAGAAAACTTGACAGGGAGGTTATCTGTGATTGTGGAGTTTTACTTTTGGTCCCTACTTGCCTCAAGTCTCTGGGCAGAGTTCCTCTGAGTGCTGTCCACTAACTCCTTGGGCTCCTTTTTGGAGCAGTGGGTGTGTCCAAGATTCTCCACTCAGTGTCCCACTGTAGTACCCTCACATTGAACTTTTGACCCCTGATCCCTTTCTCGTTTTTATGATTTGTCAGCCCATGGAACCTGTTGTTTCTGAGCTCCCTCAACTGAGGAGACTGGCCTTTTGTCCTAGGTGAGCTTAGACTCATCTTCTCAGAATGCAAATAAGATGACACTTTTCATGAGCACCACATTTAATTAAACTTTTCACAACATCCATCAGTACATAATAAAATGACTCACTGAGCTTTCTGAAGATACTATAGAACTCCATTAGCTCCCCATTTGTTTCAAAGTACAGTTTTAGTCTACCTTTCTTATTTATAAAGCCACCCATGGATGGACTCCAGCCTACCTCGTGGACCTTGCTCATCCTCTTCTGTACTCACAAACAATCTGTAGTTTGGTAAGAGAACTCTCTGAGGCACCAAGAGGCTAAGGGCCAGATTTTTAAAGATACTTAGGTGTCTAAAGATGCAGAAAGGCACCTGGTGGGATTTTCAAAAGCACCTAGGAGCCTATCTGCATCTTTAGGCACCTAAATACCTTTAAAAATCTGGCTCTCCGTGACTTGTCCAAGGCCTGGTCCACACTAAGCCCCCAGTTCGAACTAAGATACGCAACTTCAGCTACGCGAATAACGTAGCTGAAGTCAAAGTACCTTAGTTCGAACTTAAAAGTACTTACCGCGGGTCCACACGCGGCAGGCAGGCTCCCCCGTCGACTCTGCCTACTCCTCTCGCAGAGCAGGATTACCGGCGTCGACGACGAGCACTTCTGGGATCGATTTATCGCGTCTAGACAAGACACGATAAATCGATCCCAGAAGATCTATTGCTGGCCGCCGAACCAGCGGGTAAGTATAGACGTACCCCAAGTCACACAGGACGTCTGTGGCTGAGTAGAGATTTTGCCTCACTGACTTTCCAAGACTGATTCTGCTCTAATTTAAACCAATGTAAATCTGGAATTAATAGAATTAACTGATGTAAATGAGAGGAGATGAAGGCTCTCTGGGCTATTTTCCGGATCCAAGCCCTTTAGGCTGCATAAGTGGTGTACAGGTGCCCCACCAGGGTACAATTCCCTTAACACAGGCCTTTCAGTAGATGCTGCAGAGAATCTAGCCCTCTGTTTTTCTACCCTTGCCTATACCCTATACCACCTCATTTCTCTTTCTCCATTTTGACTCTCACGGTCACTCTGTTTTGCCATTTGTTTTGTGTATATTTTGCTATGTAAAAGATGTGCACCTTCTATATTAGCTGGGCATGGGACTCTATCGTTAGGCATGAAACTGCTTGAACTTGACTGTTTAGAAGGAAGCAACATGCTGTGCAGGCCACAAGATTACATTTGCCTATGATTGTAAGGCAGGTGTACATTATTTGTTAATTGAAACCATTGTGCTGAAATTTGCTGTCAGTGCCATATGCTAACAATGAGGGGAAGGATGGTTTTGTGTCTAAAACTCAGGCGATCTGGGTTCAATTCCTGGCTCTGTCGCAGATTTCCTTAGCCTAGTCACTTAATCTCCATATGCCTTGCTTCCCAATCTGTAAAATGGAGATCACACTTCCCTTTGTCTATCTCAGCTATTTGTATTGTTAACTCTTTGGGGGAAAAAAGGACTACTCCTTTGTATGTATATGTACAATAGTGCCTTGATGTCACTAATAGTGAATAACAAGCAGAGCCGGATTCATCTTTTGTGGGCCCCAGTGCCCAGACCCTGGCCCTGCCCCCTGCTCCGCCCACAATCCCCCCTGAGGCACCACCCTTGCTTGGCCTCTTCCCCCCAAGGCCCCACCTGCGCTCTGGCCCAAGGCCCCACCCCTGCTTGGTTACTTCCCCCCGCCAAGAGACGACCTGCCCTACCCCTACTAAGCCTCTTCCTCCCAAGGCCCAGGCCGCCGCTCGCACAGGGGGAGGGGACAGAGAAGAATGAGCAGGGGGCAAAGTGGTGGAGAGGAGTGAGCAGTGGGGAAGGCCTCAGGGGAAAGAGGCTGAGCAGGGGCTGGGCCTTGGAATGGAGCGTGGGGGAGCAGGGCTGTGGTCCGGATGCTGGACCCCCTTCTGAGTGCGCGCCTGGCACCATAGCGCCATTGTAAACCTGGTACTGATAACAAGGCTGCACTGATGATGGCAGCAGGGCCATGAGGTTGTGACTTTACAATAAGCTCTCTATAAAAACTGAAGTAAACTCTGTATGTGCTCATCATGTGATATTTTGTGAGAACTGTTAAAGAAAAAATAAAAAGGGGAAAATAAATGCATTTGAGACATGAAGATCTGGAAAAATCTAGTAGTTTTTCATAGTTTTTCATAGTCACTGAATTCAATCTTCTGAAAAGTATTCTCTTTTACTCATTAAAACTTCTATTAAGGTTAATAACTTGGTACCTTAACTATACTGCCTAAATCTCCATATTCTTGCAATCAGTATAGTGCAACCTCCTGAAGTTTACTTAAGGTACCTTTTTCTCTCCCCAATCAACTGCAGACAATATGTCTTGTAGAGAATCCATTCCTTTGTGAATTAGGTTTGGGTTATTGATCCCTGTGGTTATCGGCTGCATTAGAGCTATTTCCTGACTCTGACATGACATTCTGGCCCCAGTTTCATCAACATCAGCTCAGATTCATGGAGTCTGTCGATCCAGGTTTCTTTGTAAGCATTTTAAATCTAGTGAACAATGGAATGTCCAAAATAAATAATAATGACACACAAATTGTCGTGTGCAATCTCTAGAAACAAATAGTGACAGCAATACACTGTGAAGCCCAAGTGAAATATGACTGCTTCGGAGCATTTCATTTATGGCTCTGCCTAATTATCATACTATGCAACAAAAATAATTAAGAATCCTGCAAACATAAATTTAAATCATGTCATTACTACAGATTTTGACAAACATTAGGGTACATACCTTCCTCCTACAATAAATAGTGCTATATCTCTCAGAGAGAGGAGGGGATTAGGTCTACCCTCATTATCTTCCCTTAAGAGATTGCTGAGGAGGAGAAGCAATGTAAAAACTTCTAAGGGCAGGTATACACTACCATTGGCGGTTGATCTAAGCTACGCAATTTGAGTTATGTTAGTAGCGTAACTCAAGTTAACATAGCTTAGATCTACTTACCGTGGGATCCACACTATGCTATGTCGATGTGAGACGCTCTCCCATCTACTCCCCTTACTCTTCTCGCTCCGGTTGAGTACCGGAGTCGGCTGGAGAGCAATCTGCGGTCGATTTAGCGGGTCTTCACTGGACCCACTAAATTGACCCCGGTGCATCGATCGCCGCCGCAGCATCAATCCCCTGGTAAGTGTAGATGAGCCCTCAGTCACATTTATCCCTTGTGTACCTCTCTAGCTCCTTAAGATCCTCATTCAGCAAGGCACGTAAGTACCTGCCTAACTTTAAGCATCAGAGTTGGTTCATTGATTTCAGCAGGACTGCTCCCGTGCTTAAAGTTAGGTGCAGGCTTAACTACCTTGCTGAATCAGAGCATAAATGAATTGCTTCACCATGATTCAGGCATGCTGTATCTGAGTGCCACAGAACAGCTGTAAGATCCTCACCTGGGTTAGTGGCACTACAGACTTCCTGCCACCTTTTGGTGGCTGCTGTACATGCAGCATAGGGGTAAAAGAGACTATGTCCAGGAGCAACTTTAATGTCCTTGATGTGATTAGACGTGGTGCAACCAGTCCACTGGTACAAAGGACTAGAGTACTGGTTTGTCCCAATTCTCCATTGCTGTGGTCTGTACCTGACAACTCCTCACCTATCCAAGAGATTTTAAAAATTGTGTTTCTTATTAAATTAATAATTATCATGCATTGCATATAATTCATAGTGCCATTAGCATTAAAATATATTCGATACCAAGAGGTTGATATAATTATTTTTGTAATTTGTAAGAACATTGTTATAAAGCTTTCAATGGCCTGAGACAGCCACTCCTATTTGTGATGTATTGAAGACTGTACTGAAATTGTGATCTAGAACTAGATAAGTTCATGGAGGATAGGTCCATTAATGGCTATTAATCAGGATGGGCAGGGATGGTGTCCCTAACTTCTTTTTGACAGAAGCTGGGAATGGGCGACAGGGAATGGATCACTTGATGATTACCTGTTCTGTTCATTCCCCCTGGGGCACCTGGCATTGGCCACTTTCGGGAGACAAGATACTGGGCTAGATGGACCTTTGGTCTGACCCAGTATGGCCGTTCTTATGTTCTTATCTATCACTTTACATTCTCTGGGGTTTTCCTGATTCTGCTTGGAGGCCAGGGGCTCTGTAGGGAAGTATGCAATCAGGGCCTGGCAGAGTCAGTTTGTAGACAGACAGCCTAGAGTAAGTTGGGGTGAGTTGTGCATCTCTGTGTTTAGTACTTAGTATTAGTACCTGCTTCATCTCTCTCTGTTTTGGGGTTCTCGTGTGGTGTTGTTCTGAATGCTAAGAAAGAAAGTAGTGTTACACTGCAACCTCTCAGCAAAAGTATTTATATTTTTGTCTAACTTCTCTGTGTGTATGCCGTGAACATAGCATTGTTCAGGAGTGACCAAAGTGGAACTTGGTCATTCCTACCCTTCTTCTCCCTCTGGCACATCTCCCGGCTCCCATCCAGCTGGAGACTTCAGCTCCATATTCTGCAAGGAAAACAATTACCAGATAAATGTGCATGAGATTGAAAACATGTAATGAGAAGCAGGATGAGCATGGGATAAATCCAGCTCATGTTTGAAGGAATGGGAATCCACATCGTCAAATCTGTGTTAGGATCTCGACTGTTGAGACTTTCAGTAGAGGAGCTAAAGAACTGAAATCCCAGGAAATACACAAGACACCATAAAATTTAATGTATGGTACTACTACATGAAAAGAAATATAGAAAGTACAAAAAGAAAGGGTTAGAGACAAGGGACTGGGATTAGGACTCTCCTGGGTTTTATCCTGGCACTACTGTTGACACACTGAGCTCAGCAAGTCACATAATGTCTCCAAGCCACCATTTATCAGTCTGTAAAGTAAGTATAATAATACTTACCTTCCTCATAGGAATATTGAGAAGTTTGTAATTAATATTTGAAAAATGGGTTGAGATCCTAGGAGAGACGATGCTACATAGAGTAAGTGGCCTTGATTCAGTAAGGTTCTTAACTACATGTCTAACTTTACATAGACTACACATATGCTTAAGTTAGGCTTGTGCTTGTGCTTACATACTGTCCTGTATAAGTACTGCCAGTGGCACCTGCAGCCATATGCATCTTATGACAGTGCGTACCATTGGCAGTGGCGAGAAGGAGCAGCGCTGACCGCACCACTGCCTGCTCAGATTTGGCACAGGGGCCATGGGGACAAACCTAAGTGGACACACTGGGCAATGGGGCAGCCACCACTGCTGTTATTCTTACTGAGTTCTGTACTGTCCATTTCAAAAAGTGTAATCATTCTAAATCATCAATTAATCATTTTGGGGGGAAAAATACCTTACTCGCTTTTCTTCCGGGGCACCAACTAGTCATAGATTTCTCACTTTGCCCTTGTTCCTCATTTTATCTGCTTTGTGTAGCAATGATGCTATTCTACCCTTAAACAGAGAAGAGATGTCAAAACAGCAGAGGTATTTTCTAGGTCATTTGTTCGGCCTGCCACATTCTGAATCTTTCTTCAGAAAGTCAGCATTTTGTTGTTGGGTTGACATGGCAGATAATGATTCTAGAACTGAGTCAAGGCTTCTGTGAATCAAATCAATACATTAGTAATCATGGATTAACATCTGGAAGGAAAGAGCTCCAACTAGTAGTGAATGTGCTGATTGCAAACTCTGATGAAGTTCTGTCTTTCAGAACTGGATAAGGGACTTGGGGAAAAAAATAACCCTTATGTTGAAGTGGGTCTTATTGCACTCATAATTGTAGACTTCAAAAGGCTAGAAACTCCCTTTGGCTACCACCCAGAATTGAATCCCTGTGTGTGAGTCCTAGGATGTCTAAATATGCGCCATGCCCAAGACTTTCAAAGGTGACTCATGAATTTGGTTGTCTCAATGCTTGGGTGCCCTACTTGATATTTTAAAGGGGCCTGATTCTTAGATTTGCTGAGCACCCAAATTCTGAAAAGCTGGCCCCTTTAAAATGCCATAAGTTAGGCATCCAAAAATCAAGACATGCAAATCAATAGTCACTTCTGAAAGATGGCCAAACTCCATGATTAATGCTCCTCTGCCTGTACAGATGGGAAAATTTGAAGTTAAATCTTGTAGACTTTCCAATGTACAATGTTCCTTTCTCTGTGTTTCTTCCCTAGAAAGGACAATATAGCTCATCCTTTAGAAGAAATTGTGTGTGATGGTTGGAACTAAGTCCCCTTTTTAGTATTTCTTAATTACTTTTGTTTTAAATATGAAAGCATGTCTGCAAATCTAAAACTCCCTGGCCCGGCATAAGCAAGTTCATTATTTGCCCAATGCAAGTTCATTATTTGGTTCAGAAATGAACCAAATGTAAATCCTGTAACCATCAAGACAGGATAAGGGCATGTCTGTACTATACCAGCAAAATGCTCTTAGTGTGGATGCAGCTTATTCCCCCCACGCTTAGTGAAACAAGCTATTCTGGTAAAGATGCAGTTTTTCAGGGTATAACTGGATCTGTACTAGGGGCTTCTACTGGCGCAGCTATGTCGGTCCATGATCACACCTCTTCATACCCCGGACCGACATAGCTAGGCTGTCAGACATCTGTAGTGTGGACATGATCTAAGTCATTTACCCAAGGTTACGCCGCAAGTCAGTATCAGAACTAGGATTGGAACATACTCCTGGTCTCCTGACTTCTAGTCTGATTTCTAGACCACCAGACCCCAGTGCCTCCAGTGTAGCTCATATTATTTTGCTCCATGTTTCTCAATCTATTAAAAGGTGGTAGAGATATTTATAGTTTCATACTAACACATTCTAGAAATTACCAGATGGGTGAATATCTTGGCTTCTTTAAGGCCCTTGATTTTGGGGATAATTCTTCTTTCAGAAATGGTGTTTGGGGGCTACTCGCCTACAAAGGGAAACTGCAAAGTTGAGATTGTTTTCCTTTTGGCTGCTCTGTTCCCTTTCTGGATGAGATGGTCTGAAAGTATGTCTCTGTTTAAAAAATGGAACACGTTTTTTTTAAAAATCAAGAAAACACACTATCCCCTGATTTATGTGCACTGAGACAGCAGTGGGCTTCAGGAGCTGAAGCACTACATCCTTTGGAGCCTGCCTGAACCCCCATCTAACAAGAGAAACTGCCACTCTGAATCAGACCAATGATCTACCTAATCCAGTATCCTGCCTCTGACAGTGCTCAGTACCAGCAGCTTGAGAGAAAGGTGCAAGAATATCATGAACTATGGAATAACCTGCCCAAAGGGGTAGTCCCTTTCTTATCCCATCATTCTGAGGTGAACCTATGTTCCAAAGCCTGAGGGTCTATATTTCTTCCAAAACTCCTGGTTTTTTTTATTGAATCCCATGAAGTTTTTGGCCACCGTATCTCATGGGAATTAGTTCCACAGGCTAGTTCATTTCCCTCTTTATTCTTTGTAACTGCACCTCTATGGCTGATTGTGTCTGTGGCCCTGGTTGCTCTGGTATCACCAGAAGTCCTGAGATTCTAGAGTCAGTACTGAGGACCTGAAAAAAAACCCAACGTATGAGACTAGGTAGCTATACCCTGGGGAGAGAATAGATCATGCATAACAGCATTATGTTCACCTGTTGTGCATAATAATACTGTTACCATGAGAGTAGAAGTTAAGTAATTTGTAATGTCACCTGAAGGCTGGGATAGAATTTCAGCCTATAGCAGAGTTTTGCTATTTTCTCTGTCTTTCTTCTTCTGCTGACTTATCTGCTTTGCTCTGATGCTGCTGATCTGCCCTTTCTCTTTTCCCCTCCAGCTGTACTGCCTTTCTATTTATCCCTTGTCCTTTGGAACTCAATCTATCTAATAGTGCTTAGATATCAGGTTTGTAGGTGCCTTTCAAATACTAGAGATTGTTCAGGGTTTCAGTCACACTTAGTAGTGAACAGGTCATCTTTTCCCTTGCACTTTGTTTTTAAAATGCTAAATCAAGGATTTATAAACCTGTTTTAATTAATACTTGTTGTGAGTGATTGTAGGACAGAGTGGCCAAATGGTGCACTGGTTAATTCGGATGGACTTCAGAGATTGGGCCCTCCATGACTGAAGCAGAAGATTAAAATCCACACTGGAACATTTGGCTTTAGGGCTAATAAATATCTATTAAGGTGAATAAATAACACCAACCTGTCTCCTAAGCTTGTAGAGTAAGATAATGCTGTACAGTGCTATATAGGTGTTAAATATTCTGATACTACAGAAAGGATGGTTCAGTAGTTAGGGTAGTCACCTGGGATGTGGGAGACCTGCTTTGCTACCATTTTCCTGTGTGATCTTGGGCAAGGTGTTTAGTCACCCTCTGCCTCAGGTTCCCCATCTGTAGAATGGAGATACTAGCACTTTCCTATTGCAGAGACATTGTGGAGATACACACATTAAAGCTATTGTGAGGTGCTCAGGTACTATGGTAATGGGATCTGTATTAGTACCTTAGAGAGATACATATTGTATTATATTATTACTTGTAATATTTGGTTTGTGATTATTTTCTTCAATATTGATAACAGGGAGAAAGCACTGCTCATGTTTGCAATGCACTTACCCATACCCTCTGGCTTTTAAGGCCTTCTCTCCTAAGTCAGCTCTACCCCCCTCATTAATCACATGGAGGGAAGGTGATCACAAGGCTGATTGAGGCTGATCAAAGATGATCAAGGATGATCCAGGAACAAAGGCTCAAACAGTCCCCAAACACTCAATCCCAACTGACCCTGACACTTTAAATAACCTGAAAGAGAAAGAAAAACACAAACAGCCAAAAACCAAAGAGCCAAACAAATTCACTAACCCCAAGATTAGTACTCGCACCTTGTTCGTTCAGCAGGGTCATCTCCTTCTCCCCCTCTCAAATTCTCCTGTTTGCAGTCCCCTGTTCACTAGCTAAAGTCTGCACTGATTCAGCACTGCATTTAAACATGTGCCTAACTCTAAGCCTGTGGTTAAGTCTCATTGACTTCAAGTTAAGTATGTGCCCGACTTTAAGCAATGGCTAAGTGTTGTGCTGCATAGGGATAGATGTCTGAATCAGCCTAATGGCCTGATCAAGCTTACTGAAGTCAATGGAAGCATTGACAGGAAAAACACAGGAAATTAAATATATCTGACTTTGTCTTGGTAAGTGATTGTAATAGAATTCTATACTTCTTTTTCAGTAGATCATTGTTGATGTTGTAGACCAGGGTAGCAAAGAACAATTATTTTTCCAATTCTCATGGATTCTTTAGAGAAGTAATCATCTTGCAAGAGGTGACAGATGAAGAGAGAGTTGGACCTTGTACATACAATCAAGTAAAGCAGCAACTCAGAGATTTTCTGTTGCCTAGGCCAGCTTTTGTCCTGTAAACTAAAAAGGAGTGAGATACATAAAGAGCCTTATAATGAAGATAAAAATGTAACTCTGTCTAGTATAAAGCCAACTACAATGCAACTACATTAAACCCCTATTATAAATCATCTTTGTTACAGCACATTTTACAGCAATCAGAAAGCTTCTCTTTCTTGGATGGAAACATAATGAGGGTGCAATGTTTCAATTGCAAATCACATTCTTTTCTTTTATGAATCAAACGGAGGAAAATATATAAAGTAAAATACAAAGAACATTGAAGACACTAGAAGAAAGTCTTAGATGGCAGAAAGTTCACTGAAGTACTAACTGGGAGTAAAATATATGAAACCTTTAAATTTCAGCTTATTAAGTAGATGAATGCAATGTGACAGCTATCTCAACTGAAAAGAGTGAGAGAAAACATTAGAAAGGCTGAATATTGATATGTGAATATTTGAAAGGCTTGTCCTAGCAGTTTACAGCACAAACTTGAGAGATGAAGGGGCAACATTCAAAGGCTAAAAATGCCATCTCTCAGCACTAAAAGAGCAAAGGAATAAGGAGAATTCAAAGGATGACAGTAGTTGGATGAAAGCCAGTCATATAAAGATATCAGCACAGAATACTAGAAGAGACTGGCGGACATCCCAAATCAATTAAAGGAGATTACTGCAGCAAAGGCAATATACTTATCTTCTGAAACCTAAATGTAGATAACACAGCTTAAGAGCAGCTAAATGGAAATGAAGGGAAATGTTAACTAAGGAAATGAAAAAAAATAAGGATATTTGAATTGTAAAATCGTGGCTGGAGTTGATCAAAAAGGCAAGTGCAATGCAGCCTGATAAATTGTGTTTGACACTGTTATGCGAAATATACAGGTTCTCAAATTGCCATTTATAGATTTGTGTCTAAGAAAGTAACTCAGAGGGCGTGGTACATATTGAAAACATCTGGATCTGCAACTCAAATAGACTGCCACTTGAGGATTACAGTATTCATGAAAACCTACATAATGGTGTAATTCCCCAAGAGAATAACCTACTTGAGCTGTGAAATATTCTTACCAAACCATGCATGTCTAACATCTGGATTTGCATTTTTTAATGACTAGTGCATACTGGAGACTAACCAAAAACCGCAGAAAAACCTGTGTGTCCATGAATCCATTCTGCTCATTACTAAGCCCAATGACACTTCCGTCACTATTTAAATAAATAAGTGTTTTGGAGTAAAATCAGCAAGTCGCTGCTTCACATTCTTGGAGTGGAAAATGAGCACATAGTGTATCTTAAAACTAGGCTGAAGTAGCCTATAAATGCAGTACTTGATACTCCAACATACATTAATCATGAATTCTACATATATGGGCTATAATGAGTGGCCAGTGGTCATGCTGGGACTATCCAGGTCAGCAGAAGGGCAGTAGAGCAAAGGGACTCCTGTTAAAATAATCTACAGTTTATCTGATTGTGAATAATTAACTTAAATGTCTGGGATTCAATCCTTTAAGTCATAACTTCTTCCACTGAAAATATAAATTCAATCTCATCACGGTTTATTTCTTCCCTTTCCTATCTTTTAACCCGTTACTGATCCATGAGAGGAACTTCCCTCTTATCCCATGACTGATAATTCCTAATACACTAGACCCTAGTGCCTTACCTAGACAAGTCACCAGACCTACTTGTGCTACTTGCACAGTGCAAAAGGAGCTTAAAATGGCCACAGTTTGCCTCTGCTAAATTCCTCCTGTGTAAAGGGAATCTCCACTGGTATAAAGTAGGAGGAGACGGCTCTCCTGCATCCTACACCAGCTTTGGCGCCTGACTCTGCTGCCTCCTCCACTGAAGCTGCTTTGCCCAATGTAAGACGTGGGGAAGGGGCAGGTCTCAGTGTGTCGTGGGAGATGGAGGGGTAGGGTGGCTGAGCAAGGCTCTGCTATAAAATCATAGAATTATAGGGTCTGGAAGGGCCCTCAAGAGGTAATCTGATCCATCCCCCTGTACTGAGGCAGATTAAATACACCTAGATCATCCCTGATAGGTGTTTGTCCAACCTGTACTTAGAAACCTCCAGTGACAGAAACCTTCCTCAGTAACCTGCTATGGTTGATTACTTGCTGGTATAAGATCTATGAGGGATCTTGGCCAGCAAAGGGTCAGAATTGGTACCAGATGGGAGCACCAAGCAGGGAACATCAGACCTCTGTGAATGAGTCCAAGGTGCTCTGCTTGGAGATGTGAGGCAACAAGGGACAGGAAATAGGTCCCACAGTCACAGAGCATCTCCCCATCTTGGCCAGCACCAAGAGGTGGTTGATGAGGAGGTCTCCATACTTTGTGGAGCCACCAATGGGGTGTGCAAAAATGAACAACTGAGGGGAAAAGTGCCTCCAGAACCTCAACAAGAGGTTTTGGAGGAGCCGAAAAGGGCTGCATCCTGGTGCACTATAGATAAGTGTGCATCAGGATTTCCCTGTTACTGAAGAATGGGCAAGTGTCAGGAAACTCTGTGAACACATCCATGCTCAAGGCTCTGTGGAGCAGCCACCAACTGATATCCTTGGCAGGCTGTGGGACCTGGTTGGGATATAGGTTGGCACACTTGGGTTCGCCACTCTCAAGAGGTGGCAAGAGGTCCCACCACTTAGTATTGAGGCAGGACATGAGGGAGAGGAAGTGGATGAGGCGTGGTTCAGAGATAGACTGGCTGGACTTAGGTTGTGCATTGCAGAGCAGTTGATTTAGGTGGTGCATTGGAGGTAGTTAGGGGGCTCACGGTACAGGGACCTGATGGCAGGGTCCCACTTGAGAGAAGAAAGAGAAGCGGGGCAAGGTTGCCCTCACTTCCTGGAGCACACAATGGTGAATGCATGGTGTGGGCAACCATATACAAAAGCCCATGAGGAAACGAATAACTCTGTCTTGAGAGCAGGGTTTGAATAGTGTGCAGTAAATAAGGCCCGGCACCACATATTGAAAAATGAGGATAAAACAAAATATGCAATAGCTGCCATGGGGTCCACCCAATCCCTCAGACCATAGTCCAGGAGGTCTCCAGCTCTGATGATGTCAGCCAGGACCAATCTTCGGGGCACCGAGGTGGCCTCCACCACCTGCACAATCAGGCATGGATTATGCAGCAGGGGTTCAGGGAGGCAATGTTCTCCCTCAGCAGCTGCAACAGGCCTATTTGCCAAGACAAGCTTCCAGGTCCTGAGGAAGTCTTGACAGGAGACTGACAGCTCATAGAGATCTCACAGGAGACCCCTTCATTTAGTGCACAGGATGGACCTGCTCTGGCAATGGAGCAGGGTAGGGTAGTGAAGGAAGTTGTTGTCCATAGGACCTTTCTTCACTGGTTACAGAAGTTGGAAGGTGTACAGTGAATGAGGCAGGGACTTGCGGGAGGAGAAAGATTGTTAAAACAATCCAGTGCTACCTTGGAAAATCGGATTCAAGCCTATGTGCCACAAACTTCCTGTGTGATGTTGGGCAAGTCACTTAAACCAAACTTTTCACAGGTGGTCAGTAATTGTGTCCCCTTCAATTTCTGGGTACCTGACTTGAGAAACACTGGATTCTGATTTGTAGAAGTGCTGAGCACACACAGCTGCAATTGAAGTAAATCAGAGCTGTGCTTTAAACATACTGTAGTAGGGTCCTCATGGGCTAACTGGGTTACCCTGTGTATAGGGGATGGGGCCATACTCTATCCCTCCCTACTAACTGTTTGTCAGTGAGAGGAATTCCCACACTTTGATGTGATGCAGGTGGATAAACCAGCAAATCCCCCAGCTGGCAGTCCTGTCAGTAAAGTGTTATTTTTGTTGTACTGAGTGGTTCCTTTACAAGACATATAACATACTAGATAATGCTAAGTACTCTGAAAAATCAGATCCTTGGTGTCTCAAATTGGGCAACCAAAATTAATGGAAATTGTTGACCTTAATCACTCTCTGCCTCAGTTCCCTATCTACAAAATAGACATAATACCCCTCACCTACCAGGGTGTTGTGAAGATAAATTAATGTTTGTGAAGTGGTTGGGTACTATACAAAAGCCCATGAGGAAATGAATAACTCTGACTTGAGAACAGGGTTTGAATAGTGTGCAGTAAATAAGGCCAGGCACCACATATTGAAAAATGAGGATAAACCAAAATATGCAATAGCTGCTCATTAAGTGAGGATTATCCATCCTCTGCACTGAATGAGGTAGGGGTCCTGTGAAAATATAGTATGTGATCATGTAACTAAAAACTGTATCAAAATGCATATACACAAGGGGGCTGAACTAAAGTTGTGGCAGCAACCTTAATGCTAACATCTCCTATCTTTTGAATGCTGGACTTTGCAACTTTAATGTGTTTTTAACATAGGTTTTGTGTGTGTGTGTGTGTGTATAATAAAAAATGAGATGAGAAGAAGAGACGAGAAATTTTTGTCAGAAGCATTTGCAGCAGATATGATGATTTTTAAAAAATGATAGAGAAGGTGTGTGCATTAGCAATACAGCTTTAAGATTCTGCTGGAGGGGATGATTTTGAGGCGTACCAGGTTTAAAATGTTTAATTTCTTCATGGAGCCATAGGCTCAACTCTAAAAAGGGTTGGCTCAGTCCTTCATCATCAAGGTAGATACATTAAATTCCAAATAAAGAATCTGGTGACCTTCTCTTTGTGGTCATTAAAATGTCTGCAGTGATTTTTATAAGCAAACACAGGGCTTGATTTGTGTAAAATTACTCTCTTTCTCACTCTTGCTCAATATGCTGTTTGGCTCTTACCCTTCAGTCCAGAGGCCAATGCTGTTCAGCATTTAATTTAGAAAGTACTTCAGTATGAAGGAGCTAGATAAATGAAAAATATTTTTACTGTACACTCTACTTAATGGGAACATACTCAATCAATATGGCTGCCTTGTTGGGTTGTCCCCGGCAAAACTGATTTAGCTAGATAGTGCAAGGTTATTAGCACACTATTAACATAAATTCTGCTTAAAGGGGAAGTATTTAACTAGTGCCTGTTTGTTAACTTATGTATAACAATGTGTTATGTGTGTGGAACTGTGAAAGCCACTCCGCAGTATGGGTCTAGTGGATAGGCAACAGGAGTGGGAGATAGGAGACCTGGCTCTATTCCCAAATATGCTACTGAACTGCTGTGTGACCTTGGGCATGTCACTTCATCTCTCCGTGTGTCTGTTTGCCTTCTGTTTTCCTTCACATCCTCTGTTTGTCTTATCTATTTGTAAGCACTTTCGGTGGTGGCTATATCTTACTGTTTGTTTGTACAGGGCAGCCTTTAGGCATTACAGTAATACAAGTAATAATTGCAGCACAAAGTAGCATCTTCAACTCTGAGGCATCTGAAAGCTACAAATAAGATAATTTTAAAGCTAAAACCCTAGACAACATTCTCAAGTGCTCGATTTTAAAGCCGATCTCAAAAAAACCCCACACCTGGCTGATTTTAAGTATTTATTTTAAGTATTCTTGAAAAGAATTGACTTGCTACACCCTTGTCTTGGTTTGTGCATGACTTAAAAAGCAAGTCAATTCTGAACATTCTATTGTATGTGTTGTATCGTAACTGACTGTATAAAATAATCTTGTTTGTTTTATAATATGTGTTAAATTAATTGACAAATCTTTGATAATGATGACGATGATGTAAACAGAGAGCTATTTCAAGGCATAAGCACCTGGGGTGGAGTTTAAGATGAGTTTTCAGCTTTATCACTGTATTTTTATTGCTTGAGTTCTTGACTTACCCTCTTGTAAGCTCTGTGGCCTGAAGCCTAGGAGAGAATAGAGGTACTGTAATTGAGTGAGCTCTCTAATGTCATCTGCTGGAGAGCAAGGGGAGTTGACTGAGTGAGGCACTACCTCATTTAAATATCAACTGCCAGTAGTTTGTGGACATTGGGGGATAATTTGATAAAGTTTTGTATTTGGGACGCTTAATTTTGAGCATACCCTGTTGGGAACCCACCTGGGCAAAGCTTGGACAATGACTGGGTATGGGGCCACCTGATGAAAACTGATGTTTGCCAAGGTCCTGCTACTGAAGGCAGGGGGCTGGACTCGATGACCTTTCAAGGTACCTTCCAGTTCTAGGAGATAGGATATCCCCATTAACTAATTATTAATTAATGGTTATTAATTATTAATTATTGGTGGTGTAAAAGGTCCTGGCCAGAGCTAAGGGGCTTGGTGCTGGTAAAAGTGCTTTGGGTAGAAGGGACTCTGAGGGGTTTCTAAGACTACTGATTGTCTTGTATCAGAGAGAGCTGAGTAAAAAGCTGTAAGTGCTTTATGTGGCCAGACCTCACCAGAGATTTCAGTTGTCTAGCCAGTGGCAAACAAAGGTAAAAGACCAGCAGCAGTTCCAGTCACCTGAGCAGTAGGCAGAGCATCGTAGCAGTTGGGTCCAGCCATAACACCCAAAGCAAAGAGGAAGGTGGATTTACCCAGAGGATATAGCTTCCAGCAGGTGAACAGCAGAATGAGAGCAGAGGAATTCACAGCAACAGTCTATGTCAGTCTAGCAACTCAGGTGAGGCCTCACTGTCCTACCTGTTGAAATCACTATAGCAGGATAGGTGGTAGAGCCCCAGAACTTCCGTTCTATGAAACAGGAACCCTGATTTTTCTGGACTCCTGGAACCACAAGCTGTGAGTGAGAAAGTTGGGAACCCACAAACTGAGAGTGGGAGGATGGGAGGCAGAAGTGCATCAGCCATTCAGGGTCCAAATGTTTGGGACTGTGACTTATGCACCCTGAGGTAAACGGTGGTGGAAGGTGTTAAATTGTAAATATTTGTCCCACTTCACACTGGTCTTTCCCTTTTCTCCACTCCCTTCACCCAAAGTTCATTTGTTGACACCTCTCTGCTTGCGAGTGGGTGCAGATTTGTCAGGCCAAGTGTTTACAGGTTGCCAGATTACTGGGTAGGGGGCTTGATACAAAAAAAGCAGAGGCGAATCCCTTAAAATAAGGACCCCGCCCTTCTTATGGCAGGTGGACTGGCAGAAGGGTTACAATCTACCTTCCCAACCCTGCTCCACCTCAGGCACGCTGCCATGGGCACTCAGGGGGTGGCCGCCTAGCGCTGACCCCTCGCCTTGGCACAGCGTGAGGGGCTCTCTGTGGCCACCAGGGGACGCTGGGGGGGCTTCGAATCCTGCCCCATGCCCATGAGAACGGGCGGGGCCAGCTTGGCCGCTAGACGGCCCAGTGAGCCGCAGCCACCAGCTGGCTGGAGCCGCCACCCTGATCCCCTGAGGCACCCCCTGGCCGGCGCCGCCTTCCTTCTCCGGCCATAGCTGGCCCCACCTCTCCACCCCCCGGCCTGGCCCGCCACGCTGCCTTTCCCCGGTCACTGCCACTCCCGCCCCTTCCCTGCCCCCAAGGCCAGAGCCGCCTCCTTCCTCCCCCTGGAGGAGCCGCCGCCGCCGTGTTCTTCCTCCCGAATGACACGGCAGGAGCCCGCTCCCTCCAGACATGCTGTGCGCTGCCCGCGCCCGCAGCGCTGCACTGGGGGCTGCCGAGCCTGTAGGCACCAGCTGCCGCCGCCGCCACCGCTGAGCAGCAACTTCAGCAGGAACAGGCAGCCCCAAGGCTGGGGTCAGTGTGTGTCTCCGGGCTTGGCTCAGCCCAGCCCGCCTGCTCGGAGCCCAGCTGCAGCAGCGGCACCTTGTGATCTCCTGCCGAGTTAGGGGCACTTCGCCAGCCTCTGCTGCTGCCGCTGCCGGTGGGGTGTGGGCTCGCCCTGTCCTTCCCCTTGCCGTATCACCTGCCGAGCTCGGAAGGCAGCGATCCCCAGCAGAAAGTTCAGCAATGCAGGAAGTTTGGGGGCAGCTCGGAGAGTAGCTCAGGGGCTTTTGACTCAGCATCCAAAAGACCACCCCACCCCATAGGGGGAAAGAGGTGAGGGAGGCTTCCTTGGAGGAGGGAGCCGGGTTTCTTTGGGCAGATACGGTCCCCCTCACAGCGGATCCCAATGCAACTGTCCGTCCGCCTCCTTCTCTACGTTGTAGTCTGTGCAAACTTTTGCAGCCGTCAGGGCACCACTGCCCAGAGCGGATCTATAAAAGCCTTGCGATCCTCTAATCTCAGGCGAGATGGTAAGTGGCTCTCTTGTTTCTTATCACGAGTATTTACAGGACTAATGCAAACCCAGTGGCGAAACTTACCCCCCTCCCCCATCACCTGCCCCATTCGCTTTCAGACGTGCACCTATTGGGAGCCCTCGTCTCTGTACGCTGTACCTAGTTCATTGCACTAGATAGCTTACTAGTGCTTAATGTACATTACTGAGCCTAACCCTATGCATAGCTTGCCTAGGTAGAGAGAACTAACATCTCTCCAGGTGGAGATGCTGGACTAAGAGATGAGAGTTGTCCCATCTGCTCTTCCCCTTCTCTCCCATGCTGTTTGAGTGGGGTGCTCCCACTGCAGCATTATTTGGTAATCACCTGTAATTCCTCGTGTCCTGGGACGCCCAGGCATAACTGAGGGAAAGAAAAGAACTGCTGCAAACTTCTCAGTGTAACTTCAGGAGGCTTTCCAAGGGCTCACGGAACCTGCACTGTTAGTTTTGTATGTTGCACCCTCTGACTTGTCTCTAGATTGTAAACTTTCAGGGGTAGGGTAAACTCTTCTTTGCTGCCTACAGTACCCAACCTATATTGGGTGCTGCTGAAGACAGACAATAATCATAGTCTGCGCTTTTGCTTCTTTTTGTGTCAATGGCAGTAGCTGATTCAGTGACAATAAGCTACCTAAAGCTGACTGGCTCTCCTTCAAAACCCCTGCCATGGCGAGGTCTGATTTTTATAAACACTTTGATGAGAAGACTTGAATAGTTTGATTTTAAGATTTTCTTGTTGGATGGTTTGTTTATTTTTGAACCATGCAGCTGTACTAGAGGCCCCTGTTTAATAGACTCTCCTGTGAGATTCCCACAGCCAAGTTGTGTGTGTCTGTGACTTTTTCCTTTAGGAGGGGGACAAGGAAGATAAGGGAGTGAGAATGCAACAAGCAGCGAATGAAACCCAAACCCTGAATACAACTAGTGCTATTGCTGCTGCTTCAGGGGTTTCCAGCTGCAAACAGCTGTGGCACATCTCTCCACAGCTGCTATTTGCTGCGGGAAGCCCTTAAGGCAGTAGCATCTCTAAAAGGTTTTGGGAACAGGTGGGGCTGTATCAAGTGTCCCATTGTGGGACATTTCTCATGTAGTCTCCTCCTCCCACCTCCCCCGCCTGTTGTAATGAATTCCTTCAAATTAGCTGCTTTTTTTATGTGTCTCCAGCCCCAGGCACTGATTACACATTCTTTTTCTAAAGGCCACTTGTGCAAATGGGGAATGGTGGCAGCAGCTTTTTCCAGAAGTCTGTTCTTTACAACTCTTGGAAGATGTGCCCCGCCCTATATGTGTGCAGTATCATAGAGACACACTTGTCAAACTAGCTGTACCTTCTTCCGGATCATAAAGTGATCTGGTTGAAGGTAATAATGTACCTCTATCAAGAAAAGCAGCTGCCCCTTCTGAATGTGCTCATGTGACTCTAGAGTCATCTAGTGATGAATGTTCATAGGAGTGCGCCACTGAAGGGAATTTAGTGAATCCTGCTTGTTCATAAGAAAAGATGATAATGGCAAAATCTCCTGGTTTGGGAAAGTTAGTTTCTTGACTGGGATGCCACAGTCTTTCGGATTGTTGCCTCTCATGTAGTTTTGAGTATGAAGTCCTGCTTTTAAACATTCCATTCTAGCTTCTTGCTGATAGAAATCCAAGAATGCAGGTAGACAGTTCTTTCTTATTAAAAAAAAATAGTGAACAGAAGTTAAGATGACAACCTCTTTCGGTTGGCTGAATTCTTTATAGGCCGATCTTTAATATTCATTTTCTAATTTGTCCAAGATCATGCTTTTTTATATGTTTGTTTTTATTTTTTGGTGTGTCGTGAAGTGAAGTGAAGTTTTAGTTAATTTGGGGAAATATTTAGTTTAGGCCTCTTCTGTAGAGCTAGGCAAATGGGTTCTGGAGGAGAAAAAAAGCATATAACTGAAACTATTTCTATCCCTGAAATCTAATGCACTCATTCACATGTCCTTGTATTAAAAATAGTGTGTTTATAATAAAGACACACACCCAATGATTTCACTGTTGAACATTTTATTAAGCTTCATATTCTTTTTGTCTGCTCATTTCTCATCTTAAAAAGTATAGAATGGCCAACTATCACTGAACTGTGCTAAGAAGGCAGCTCACTTATCCAACTCACACCCCAGACAGCGTCTTCAGGGGAACTCCCTGAAATAATTTACCTAAAAACTCTTAAAATAATCCTCTTTTCACATGGACAATAGGTGGAGTTCAGTGACTGATGGTATAAAGCTAGTTTTCTCCCATGCTTATGATCAGCTTGAGAATAGATCATTTTTCTCCATGTGGAAAAAACCTGTATAGGTTGGCACTGCCACTGTTTCTCATCTTGGGAATTTCCAAGGGGGAAAAAATAGTATGTGTAAAATGATTAGGAAATTGCTTTCCTGTCAACTTGGATGACTTGACTTGAAGATTAAGCTTGGTACCTTTAAGGCTGGCTCCCATTGAAGTCAATGAGTCTGTTAATTGACTTCAGCGAGAGTGGAGTGGGCTCTTTTTTGAAAGCACTGAATGTATATGAAATTGCATGTTTACCATTGTACCCTACTGGCCAGCCCTGAACAGGGGCAGGGGCAGGGGAGAGAGAGAGGAGAGAGAGAGGAGCACAAGGAATCTCTCTCAACCTTCTGCGCGCACACAAAAGCCAGACATAATTGCAGACTGCTCCTCATTGGTACTCCTGCAGGTGTTAGCTACATAAGTTGTGGTAAAAAGGGAATGGCCAGTAGAGTTGTCCATAGAGGGGGAGTTCACGCTGTGTCTTTTACAGAGTGTAACTGCAAGTGTGCGCCGTTATATTCTGGGAAGCTCCAGGACGTGCTGTTCTTCCACAAGGCACAATGCATCCTGGTGCTGCTGCTGGGGTGGGGCAGCTGTGTACCCCCCCCCCCCAAAGCAGGCAAGTGACTAATAGCTCAGATTGTACTCAAATATTCATCAACAGAATCATTGCCTGAGCTTGTTGACGAAGGCCTGTTTATGAAGCCAGAGGACATGAGTTATATTCCAAATGGATGCAATTAGCTGACAAGCATGGTGGCTGCCTGTAGGTTGCTATAGGTCACTACAAATACTTTTGTGTGCTGTTTAATTTTTTAACTTGTTTTGGTCTGAAGTGGTGCTATTACTGATGGGTGGCTTGCACTGCTGAATTGAAGGTGGGCAGTATTTATTTATTTTTCTCTGCAAATAATTTAAACTGTGATAACTATGAAGCACATGGTTACATTGGTGTTAAACATGTTGCAATGCTGGTTTTCAAAATACACCACACAGACAAAACCTAAGGCAATATAATGCCCAGGGTAGACCATTGTGATTTTGATGTTGTAGACTTAGAGAAATCTACACAGGAATCCAGGTCTTTTGATGTGTGAAAAAATCCAGATTGTAGGTTGCCAGACCACTGACAACCTGTGCTTTCATTTAAAAACGAACAAACAAAAAAACCCACAAACACACATCCTTTGGATTATAGTTGTCAGTTACTCAAGGAGGATGAACTAGTGATATTGAAAGTGCATAGTTATAATATGGAGACTCAATGTATCTTTTGACCAAAGCAAACCTCTTTGGTACAGTGCAAGATTCCAGAGTGTCTTCTTTTAGCCTGAAAGAAGTCGGCATATGTGTAAATTGAGTTTAGCTAAGTCTGAGGTGGATTTGAACAAAAACCAATAGATGAAGGGCAGCACTTAACATTTTTGGAAGTTGAATGACTATCAATCCAAACCAGACAGTGCTTCCTGCTGAGGATGTTAAGAATATAAATGACCTATTTAAAGGCCACATCCTTGTGACTCCTTTGTCCTCTTGAAAGGACAGGTGTTGATGACTCAGCTGCCCAGTTTAGCAAAAATCATTTTTATTTATTTAATTTTAAAAAATTACAGTAGTTTGGGGTTGCCTACAGTAGTTATAGTGCACTTGGTGATATTTATTTAACATGTTAGTAGACTCTTCATAGACAATCCATTGAAGATAGAGATTTACACATGGTGGGCTTTCAGGACTGGGCCCTTACCTTCTCTGCTTCAGTTTCCCCATCTGTAGTGTACAGATATTACCACCCTCCTAGCACAGGTGTAGTGTGCTTTTTGTAAAGGGATTTAAAGATGAAATGTGCTAAATAATAATAATACTTAACACCTATTTATTACTTTGTAATGTATATGTCTAGCAACTACAGGTTGCTTGCTCCGAGATTGTTGCTATTTCTCTGGACTTAGGGTGACCAACCATCCTGAAAGAGGGCGGGGACAGAGAGAACGAGAAGACAGTCCCAAAAATTCCGAGTTCAAGTCCTGGTCCCAAGTTGAATGACTCCAGGACAGCATTTGTCCTGGCTTCCCTGTAGCGCTGCTCTGTGCCTGCCCGAGGTTCAGGGGTGGCGCCAGCCTCTTCTGGGTGGGGTGGGCTGAGGTGGGCCTTAGCTCCCCCTCACCATGAGGGCCTGCCCCTCCTCCTCTTCCCTTGAGGCCCCGCCCCCTAGCCAGCCATTACCTGTAATAATAATAAAACATTAGACTCCAGTATAACTTGTCTGTCAGTTGCTGGTGTCTCTACCTACGTAAAAATAACAGGAGTACTTGTGGCACCTTAGAGACTAACAAATTTATTAGAGCATAAGCTTTCGTGGGCTACAACCTCTAATAAATTTGTTAGTCTCTAAGGTGCCACAAGTACTCCTGTTATTTTTGCGGATACAGACTAACACGGCTGCTACTCTGAAATCTACCTACGTAATTAACTGTTTGGACTAAAGAACAAGGGAAATTACAGGGAAATCATAACTCTGACTCAGCAGCAATCAATATGATGGAGTTCTTCAAAGGAGCCTGCAAATGTGTTTTCTCAAATAGATTTATAGCACATAGTGGGAAGACATTTCCACTGGAGACTTTCCAGATGGTGTCTGAATTACAGTACTTCTAACTGTTGAAACATATTGAATGGTATCATTGGTAATAACCTTAAAAACTGACTTTGAAAACCTGCTCATTGTCTTTTTTAGTTCATAGAAATTGAACTTCATTGTTTTTAAATTCTAAAATGATGGCTTTTTTGGCCCAAATCCTGCCCTGGGAGAGTGTTTTGTAAGTTGCCTGTGAAGAGATGTAAATGGGAAAATCATAGGGAATTATTAAGGCCCTGATCCTGCAAAGGCATTCATGTACTTATGTTTCAGCATGTAAGAACCCAGTGAGCCAGATCTACTACGGATCTATGACAATGAATCTATGAAAATAAACACCAGCAGAGGATCTGGTCCACTGAAACTAGTTGCATGCTTGAAATTAAGCCTGTGTATAAATGTTTGCAGGATCAATGCCTGCATTTTTATATTCTATAGCATGTAAATGAGGCAGAAGGGAAGCGGGAAGAGTAAGAATAAGTGTTATGGTGGTTTATAAAAAATAGTATTGAAGTTAGAACAAAACTTCAGTTCTGTGTTTTCAGAGAGCAGCAAAAAGTTGTAATAACATTTTTGAAAGCTCCAGTTGAAAAGTGAATTGTATGACAAATATTTGTTTTGAACTACTCAAAGCAGTTGTCATCCTGTTTGCATGGTTATATGCTCTTGTTGGCACTGGAACTTAAGGTATTTGAGTTGAAAGTAAAATTTCTTTTTAAAGCAGTTGCTTGACAACTTTCCAGGTTGCAAGTTGCTAAAATGGAGACTGCACTTTGATGTTTAAAACATTATTTTGTGAAAAAACTATAATATTAGTTTAAAATAAGAAGTAATTTACAGTAAAAGAGAGAGTAATCTTTTGACAAGTAATCTTGCAGTGAAATAATACACAGATTCAGGACATTGTATTGCTGGCCCATTTTTACCAGGCCAAACATGAACCTTACCTAAAAGGAACAAATCTGCAAAAATACATATTACTTATATAGTAAAAAGTCTCTTCAGGGATTGGATTTTCATTTCACTAATAATATATGTACAAAAGGTGCAGTAGAGTATTTATCATGCTGTTGAATTTTCATATTTATGGTGGAATTAGCTATACAAAATGCATTATACATAACTGCAGCAAACCATAGTACAAGAAAATTCCCATTCATAACAAATGAAATTGCTAATACAGAACTTAGATTTTAAATTCTTCCGTGGATGCACCTCTATCTCCATATTTTTCTGTAGAGTACATTGTGCTGTAGGTGAGACTCTCAGCAAAGGTCCCACATGAGGCCTATACACCATTTAAATCTTAAGTGGGACTTAAGAGGTGCACTGGCTCTGTGCTGGTCCTCTGTAAAGCCAGGAATCTCAGACCTTATGTGTTTTAAAAAAAACCCTTAACATTTTGGCATAGAAACAAGTTAAAGTTGATCACACAAAGATCCCACTACTTAAAATCTAGCGATCAGAGTGTAAATAAGAGCTTTATTTCCCCATGTTGTGACAGAATTTTCCGAGGAAGGGACATTGCTCAGATACTCTTGCCTTTTCCTGATGAAGCTCTTTGGGCTGAAATGTTGGAATAGCTTTTTGTTATGAATCAATCTCCTGTTTATAAAGCGAGAGAAATGTCCTGTTTACAGTGACAGAGTGAATATGCTTTCTTTGGGAGCATGGTTTGGCTCTAGAATTTTGGTAGAGAATAAATCCTGCCTGATTTCAAGCTTCCTATGGCATTTGAGTGCTCAATGTTTGGTTTCATTCCTTATTTTTGATCTTTGTCCCACATTGCAAGGGCCAACATCAAACAGTTGGCAGGCAGAGAGTCCTGCATGCTGGGGATAGTGCAGGAGGACACACTTTGCGTTCTGAATAGACTTTTGCTAATGCATTTCAACCCTGCTGTCCCTAGTCGTTATGAGGTTGAACTGTACAAAACGTATTGATTAAATGCTAACTCCATTAAAAGCTTAAAAAACAACAGCCTTGACCTTGCTCCAATGGAAGCAGGATCTGTCTCAAAGTAACATACAATAAAAGAAAAGGTTGGTGAGTTCTGTGGAGCGGTTGGGCAGGTCTGACTCTAGGGGAATGTTAGAATATTCAAATTACAGTTACATTTAATTAGTGATTGCACAGTTTAGCACTGGTAGCCATGAACAGAGAATGCAAATATTTAGAAAAATGGAGAATATCGAGGGTTCAAAGTGCCCAGTTGGTCTTCTGCCTCCAGTGAAAATCCGAGTGTGTGCCATCCACAGGATATCCTACAGGACCCTAGGGAGGCTAGGGCACAGTACGTTTCCAAGCCAGGCCTTAAGGAAACCTGTGTTTTTGATGTCTCCATATCTATTTGCTTTTTATTTTAAAGAGATATGGAGTGGATTATGAGTGATTCTTTTGTTCCTGGATCAATGGCAGGAAGTTTCTCTCCATGTTCTTGAATTTCCAATAGTTGCATTTGTTTTTTTCTAATCTGATGTGGCCTACCATAAAATTGAGAATAAGGTGTGGAGCCATTCAGGTCCCCACTTTGAACCCAGATTAGTTACATAGTCAGGATGTAAATACATATTCATAATTATGAATAGTGGGAATAGTGTGATATTTGTGCCCTTAAGTTTACAACAAAAAAATCACTTGAAAATTACTTGCTCCAGCACACCTGTTATGGAATTGTTGTATGCAAACAACAAATAAGTGATGTTAGCACAGCTGATTGGGCAGATGATGATGCCTTTAGATTTGTAGCCGCTCTCTGTGGAAGCATACATCTTTCACACAGCTGCTTAATCATGACGTCTCAGCAGGGATGATCATTGTTAGGAATGATTTCACTGTCTTCTAAGCATGTCAGAAAAAAGGGTTTAAAACCTTATCACAGAAACCCAGGGAGAACTTGCTGCATTCAACACACATGAATGAGCACAAAGTTTCTGCAGTCTTCTTATTTCTTGCACTGGTCTAGAATCTCTGTCTATGTCACAGTGTTAATAAATTGAGTGGAACCCATATGCCCTGCAAACAGGCAGGTAGCTATTATCTGGCAGCAGTACCTCATCTCCTGCCCAGGGAGGCTCTGTAACTCTATCTCCCACCTTCCAGAAACTTTTGAATGATGTTTTGCCAGCTGTACAGTGGGGTGAATCAGGTCCCTGCAGCAATCTGACAGACAGCTATGGAGAAACTTTAAAGGTCTGCACAGTGCTTCAGCTGCATTCCCAGCTGATAACTGTAGCTGTAAGACTGGAGAAAAACCAAGGCCATTAGGGCAAAGAACTGCTCCAAAAGCACTCTGAGGGATGAAGAGGACAAAGAGTATCCTTCCCCTCCCCATGTCCATCAAGTCACCCTCCCTAATAGAAATAAGTGACGTGTAGAGTGGCAGTCCACCCTCCCCCAAGGTTACAGTAACCCCTCTGGTCTCAGCTCAGAGGAGCACAAGGGTTGCTGCTGGTGGGGGAGCTGTATTGGGAGGGGTAAAATATGAAAAAGAGCCATATCTCAGCATATATCCTGATACAGTTTTGCACGGTAAATGAATCCCTTGGTTTCTAGATGCCTGTCTGAAAGTTGATTTCTTTTTGGTGGTGGGTGGAATTAAAATGGCCAAAGAAACCAGCGAAAGCTGCCATCCTGATGCCTGTTCCTTTGCATGTGTCTGGAGTCTGGTTGTATCCCGTAGTGTAAAGAAATTCAAGAAGGCAGCAAGGAACACATCACATCCCCTTAGATAGACTGGATTAGATTTACAGGCTTTTAAATAAATACTTAGAGATTTTGTAAGAACTTCAATTGCTTCTCCTTTCACCTACCTACCATGATCTCAGGTCAATATTTTCCCCACGAGCTTTAGTGTAACAAACGGAGCTCCCAACATTTCGTTTTTGAAATGTCAACAACTCTCACAGGAGAAATATAGAACTCTGAATGCACGTCTTGTCAGGTAAATTACCTTTCAGATTACTTAAAAAGCTGATGATCAGAATATTGGCTGTGTAAAAAAGTGTTGCCTTATTTCTCATGAACTGAGAGAGAGAGAGAAATGTGTCGTACATGTTTACTGTGCTTTTGCAGTGGAGTAGTTTAAAATTCAAGAATAAATTATTGTTTGGAAAACATAACTTTCTAGCGTTTTATTTTCAAAAAGGTGCCACTGGCAGGTTGGCCAAACCAGAACAATAGCACCAAGCAACTATCCAGTTTTCCTCTAATGGCAGTGGCTGTGCTTCCACAACCCAACAGCAACTGCTTCTGTTTTTCTTACATTTCACTGGGGTGGGAGTTAACTCATTTCCTTTGTTTGTTCCTGATCATTATCATTTTTTAACTGGGCTGCATATGTTTATGACCTAAAACAAAGTCTGGGCTCAGTATTGCTGTTTTCAAGGACAAACTATCATGAACGCTGCAATATTATCCCCTTTCCTTATTACTCTGATGGTTTTTCTGTCACTTTAAAAATCCTGCTGGTCCCAATTAAAATGGAAAGTCAGGTGCCTGACTCTGAATATCAAAATCTAGGCAACTCTATAGTTGATTGTGGCCGAAGAGTGTTATTATCTGGTGTTCATTAGCCCATATGAAGTGAATAATCTCATCAGGTTTGGACAAGGATTGACTTGGGATGATGAAAGAACACTAAGAAGTGATCCATTCAAATCTATAAAGAGGCATTAGCCCGGTATTTATAAGAGAGCTTCTACTACCCATGTTGTTTCTGATATGCACACCTGTGACTCCATCCATATCCATAGTGGGTACTGTTAACTGTTGCTGAATGTTAACTCTAACTATACAATGGTGTAGGGGATACCAAAGTTCGTTCTTATATTTAAACACCATTTTTTGTAACTGCCAGTAATCATTGACTTATGAAGACCACTCTGGCCCTAAAGAAGTAATAAATACTTTGAGAATCGAAGTCTTCTATTTCCAGCATTCTCAGACTAGTACCTTTCCAATCACTGCATTCACTTTATTGAAGACAAAGGGATTTCTTTTGATAACTTCCAGCCAATAGTTTTTCTTACAGGCAAAATTCTGATTGTAACCACAAAAATCTGGAAGACATTTTAGCCACAGAAGCATTTTAATTAAAATGTCTGTAAAGATTATTAGATATTGCCAAAATTATTAAAGGGACTGTATCAGCATGAAATCTAGTTCGTTTAAAAAACTAAGTTAAAAGTAGTTTCAGTAACCAGTGAAACAGACGATACACAAAATGCTGTTGGATGCATGAAGTAAAGAAACTGACAGAATTAGATACATTTATCTTTAATTTGTTTCAGTTATGGTCATTTTAGATGTTTCTTGTAACAATTCAGAGATAATGGGTAATTTTAATTTGTTAATGGCTCTTTACAGGGTAACTGTCTGATTTTTTTAGTCCTAGAATGTAGGTTTTGATTTATAAATTAGTTTTATAAAACATATCATGAACAAAAATTGTGATAATTTGTTAAAAAGAGAAATTAATAAATTCATAGATTCCAAGGCCAGAAGGGACCACTGTGACGATCTAGTCAGACCTTCTGTATAACACAGACCATAAAACTTCCCCAGAATAATTCCTATATCTGTTAGAAAAACATCCAATGCTGATTTAAAAATTGTCAGCAGTCAAGAATCCACCACAACCCTTGGTAAATTGTTCCAATGGTTAATTATCCTCACTGTAAAAACTTTATGCCTTATTTCCAGTCTGAATTTCTTTGGCTTCAACTTCCAGCCATTGGATTGTGTTAGACTTTTCTCTGCTATATGGAGGAACCCATTATTAAATATTTGTTCCCCATGGAGATACTTACAGACTGTAATCAAGCCACCCATTAAGTTTCTGTTTGTTAAGCTAAATAGACTGAGCTCTTTGAGTCTATCACTGTAAGACATGTTTTCTAATCCTTTAATTGTTCTTGTGGTGGTTCTCAGAACCCTCTCCAGTTTATCAGCATCCTTTTTGAATTGTGGTCACCGGAACTTTCACTACCTGGACAATTGGCTCCTTGAAGTGATGCTCATTTCTCAAGGTGCAGCAAGGCCCTATGGCTGCTCCACTTCTTGGGCTTCTGCCCCAATGTGGAAAAGTCTACACTCATATCCACACAACAAATAGACTTCATCGGGGATACTCTGGAGTCCATTACCACCCAAGTATATGGCTAGCCATGATGGCTAGCCTCATTTCTACAGTAAAAATGAACTCTCAAACCACACGAAAGGCTTCCTGCCACTTCTGAGCCATATGACAGCCTGTACATTTGAAACACACCCTTTGCAAGACTACACTCCTGGTGTCTTCAAGCCTGGCTGAGAACTGTTTACACATTCCCCCTCCCACCACAACAAACACAGTCTATCCAAGTGGGTGTCCACACTTCAGAGGGTCTTTAGCTCCCTCAGTTGGTGGAAAGATGCCGAAAAGATGTGTGTGGGAGTTCCGGTCTCAGAGCCTCCCTCCCAGGGCTGGCTCTAGGCACCAGCAGAACAAGCTGGTGCTTGGGGCGGCACATTTTTAGGGGCGGCATGGCCGGCGCCAGAATGCCGCCCCTAAAAATGTGCCCCGGCCGCCCTAGCTCACCTCCGCTGCTGCTGCCGCTCGCGCGCCGCTACTCGCCCTCCCTCCCAGGCTCTCAAGCCTGGGAGGGAGGGGGAGCAGCGGCGCGCGAATCAGCTGTTTTGCGCGCCGCGGCTGCTCGGGGTCTCCCCCTCCCTCCCAGGCTCTCAAACCTGGGAGGGAGGGGGAGACTCCGAGTGGCCGCAGCGCGGGCGCCGCTTCTCCCCCTCCCTTCTAGGCTTGAGAGCCTGGGGGGAGGAGGCGGGGCCGGGGGTGGGGTAATTAAAAAACGGGGGGGAGGAGGGCGGCCAAAATTGTTTTTGCCTTGGGTGGCAAAAATCCTAGAGCCGGCCCTGCTCCCTCCACAGAGATCTTCACCACAGCTGCCTCCCCAGCTAGCTTAGGGTGCGCCCTTCATCCCCACACGGCTCAGGGCAAATGGATCCCGCAGGAGGGAACTTTTAACATCAACATATTAGAGCTCAGAGCGTTCCATCACACTTGCCATCACTTTCTACTCCATAGCAGGGGCCACCCAATCAGAATAATGCTGGACAACAGAACAGCAATATCTTAGCTCCGATGACAAGGCTGAGTAAGATCCTGGTCCTTATGTGAAGAATCCATAAGACTTTGGAACTGATGCATACATATCTCACTGCATGCTGATCTCAGCTGTTTATCTACCAGGACTGCAGAGCACAGTAGGGGACTCCCTCAGTCTGCATTTCTGTCTCAACCACAAGTGGGAACTGAAAGAGATATTCTGAAGGGGTATGTCTTACTTGGAGTCATCCGGAGCTAGATCTCTTTGTGACACCATCCAACATGTAGTGCAGATGATTCTTTTCGATGGGAGATGCCATTTTTATCCCTTGACTTCTCTGACTGCTATATGCTTATTCCCTGACGCCATTACTGCTCAAAGTCCCGAAGAAGCTAAAACAGTTATGATTCCCATGTCTCTGCAGCTGCCTCTCCACCTTTCCCTGACAGCAGATTTCCACCCCAGCCTCTCAGCACATCACTTCAAGGTCTGGCTAATCGATGGCTTGCTGGCATCGAACAGGACTACTCTCCAGAGGTACACACAGTACTGCCTAACTAGGAAAACCTAGTTACAGAAGTGGAAAGATTTTCAAGTTTGATACAGCCAATGATCTGTACCTCTGCTCAAATGTTTCCTATCATATATTCTGAATTACCTGCTGAATTTAAAATCCACAAGATTGTTTCTCAGCTCAGAGTTCAGGTCTCAGTCATAGTTCACCGGTCTGCTATTACAACCCCTGTTGAAGGTTTTTCCAGTCTTCGCTCACCTGACCACTATGAGGATAAAAGGGCCAGTTCAACCTTCCTTACTCCTGATAAAGAACCTACTCCACCATGGGACCCCAACTTAGTCCTTAATGCACTGAGGAACACCTCCCCTCCCCCGTTTGAACCTATGTTACTTCTTTCAAATTGTCCCTCAAAATCTTATTACTCATAGCCATCACCTCAGCCAGGAGGGGAGGGGAGCTTGGATTCCTTATGGCTGATCCACCATACATGGTGTGCTGTTGTGACAAGAGGACATTACATCCCCCTTCTCATTTGCTACCTAAAGTTTCTTCAGAGTTCCATTAATCAGGAGATTCATCTCCCAGTGTTTTACCCCAAGCCTCACTCTTAGAAAAGAAGCAAACTTACATGCACTAAGAAGAGCGCTTGTCTTTTACCTTGACAGAACTAAGCACTTTAGGACTTCTCTTAGACCTTTCATCTTTATTGCAGAACAAATGAAAGGGAACATGATCTCCATCCAGAGATTGTCTAAATAAGTTTTGGGGTGCATCTTAATCTGTTACAAAGCCGTGTGTTCCCCTCCCAGAGCAGTTGTCCATTCTGCTAGGGCTAAGTCTACCTCCGTGACCCTACTGAAAACATACCCATCTCAGACATTTGCAAGGCCACTACCTGGTCTTTGGTGCACACCTTTTCCCAGCACTACACTCTCGTACCTGCTTCCAGAGCTGAGGCTGCTTTTGGTGACGCCGTTTAGCAGTCTGTACTGAATCCTCCTCCTTGTCACCCTCCTCTGTCCTGAGGTACTTCTTGGAAGTCTCCTGAAGTAGAGCATCCATAGAGACAATAACCTGAAGAAGTTAGTTACCTTGTAAGATAACTGAAGTTCTTTGAGATGTTTTGTATCAGTAGTGCTCCACTTCACGGCACTCGCCCTCCTTCACCTCTGTTCCGGAGTCTTTCTCTCTGGACTTTGTGGTGGAGAAGGAACAGGAATGGTGGCAGGTCTGCCCTCCCCTGTATACTCTCACATCGGAGCACAAGAATGTGTAGGATGCCAGCATGGACCCATGGACACTGCTGATGAAAATGTACAATCAAGAGTGCACGGGTGTGTGTACATCCTGAAGCAGCACACCCATAGGAACAAAGCATGTTGAAGAACTCCAATTACTGTACAAGGTAAGTAACCTCTCCTTTTTGCAGAAACATATCAGTTTTGATTAAACTTTCATTGGGAAGATTTCTCAGGTGCAGGATGTAATTTCTGGTCAAAATGAGAGAATAACCAATAGCTTGGTACCTGCGATGTGGGAGACCCAGGTTCAAGTCCCAGGGCTGAATCAGGCAGATCAGGGACTTGAACATGATTCTCCCCCATGCCAGGGGGTGCCCTAATCACCAAGTGGTTAACTATTGTGGGGTGGGTCTCTGTGATGGTTCTTGGGGTATCCAAGTCTATGAGTCACCGTGTTACCCCCTGCCTGCATAGTGAGGGAGTCTTGCTTGTGGTAACTGGGTGCTTAGCTCCCTAACATCACCCGCCTGTTAGCCACTCAAACACTCTTCTCTGGGCTATGCCAGTCCTGACTTTGCCTTGCAGGTTAACCGTAGGTCACCCCAGTTCCTGAGTCCCTTTGAAACATTCCCCTGTGATATCCAGCCCTTGACACTACCCACGTACAGAAATCCCTGTTCCTCTGCCCACAAAGGAGCAGTGTATCCCAGTTTACCAGTTTTATCTTAAATCACTGCTCTGTTTAACACACAGCACTTGCAATGAAACAAAAGCAGATTTATTTGAGAAAGAATAGAGATTCCACTAGAAACAAGAGAGAGTGATGGAAAGCTGATGGTTACAATACAAAACAAAATAATAAAATGTGAACGAGGCCCTACACTTATTAATAGCTACCTTTCTGAGCTAATAAAAGTTTAGTCTAGTCTTCTGCAGAACTGGCTGGCTTCACAGGAACCAGGATCCAGCCTTTCATGAAAACCATTCCCGCTCAACAAAATGAGTCCTCAGTGAATGGATCTAAAGTGCCTGTACCCACTCTGTGTTATACTGAATTAGGCTAGGTCTACACTACATCTTATGTTGGTATAACTTATGTCGTGCAAGGGTGTGAATAAACTGCCCCCCTCGAGCAACACAAGTTACACCGACATAAGTGGGGACAGTGCTATTGAACTTATATCCTTATGGTCTTAAGGTTGAAAGGAGTCACCAGGGAGTGATATTAGTCGGTGGCATCCTATTCACATAGGAGGGAATTACTGTTCCTCTCTCTTTCACCCCCCCCACCCCTTCAGCCAGTGAGGTAGTGCGAGGCTCAATTGTTTACAAATGCCCCATCCCAACAGACAATCAAAACCATCAAAGACAACTGCAAACAAACCACCGGGATGTTTTTTTAAAAAAAAAGGAACACTAGAACAGACAGAGGGTCACCCTGCCTCTGAATAAAGACTTAACACTGAGGGTACGTCTACACTACCCGCTGGATCGGCAGGTAGCGATCTATCTATCGGGGATCGATTTATCGCGTGTAGTGTAGACGCGATAAATCGATCCCCGATCACTCTCCTGTCGACTGCTGAACTCCAGCAGTGCAAGAGGCGGAAGCGAAGTCGATGGGGGAACCGCGGCCATCGATCCAACACCGCGATGACGCGAAGTAAGTAGTTTTAATTCGATCTAAGATACGTCAACTTCAACTACGCTATTCTCATAGCTGAAGTTGCGTATCTTAGATCGATTTCCCCCCCCCGCCCCAAGTGTAGACCAGGGATCAGGGCATGTCTACATATACAGTTGTGCCGCAGGAGGTCAGACTAGATGATCATGATGGTCCCTCCTGACCTTAAAGCAGGGGTTCTAAAACTGGGGGTCAGGACCCCTCAGGGGGTCACGAGGCTATTACATGGGGGTTGCGAGCTGTCAGCCTTCACCCCAAACCCCGCTTTGCCGCCAGCATTTATAATGGTGTTAAATATATAAAAATGTGTTTTTAATTTATAAGGGGGATCGCACTCAGAGGCTTGGTACGTGAAAGGGGTCACCAGTAAAAAAGTTTGCGAATCACTGCCTTAAAGTCTATGAGTCTATGAACTTGCCCCTTCATATTACATGTTGCTCTGTAGGCTCTACTGGGTGTTGGTGCTGGAGTGTTGATCTTACGGATCGCTTTGTCAGTCCAACTTGGCTTGTTGGAAAACACCTGCTGGTGGTGTTTCCAACACAGCCATGATTTCTAACTTTTCATCTGGGGTTAGTCTTTTCCACACACCAGTGTTTTCTAGTCAGGTTTCCCTGTGCCTGTCAGGCACTAACTGAGAGTATGTCTACACAGCAAAAAGAGACCTGTGGCAGTGAGTGTCAGAGCCCCAGTCAACTGACTGGCTCATGCTGCTGGACTAAAATAGCAGTGGAGGCATTCAGGCTCAGGCTGGACTCCAGACTCTGAAACCCAGTGAGGAGGAAGTGTCTCGGAGCCCAGGCTCAAGTCCAAGCCCGAACGCCTACACTGCTATTTTTAGCCCCATGGCGTGAGTCCCACAAGCCCAAGTCAGTGACCCAGGCTGTGACGCTTGTGACCGCAAGATTTTTTTTTTTTTTGCTGTGTAGATGCATCCACAGAGGAACTAGTCCTCCCCTTCACAACATATATGCACAACAAGAGCTTCATGGCAGTGATAAGTTTTTAGTCTATTCATGTGTACCATCTGCGGGCAACCTCATTGTGGGGCTCCTGCACATTACGGGATTTCTGCATTTTGTGTTTTTTCACTGGGTTTAACAAATTAATACTAAATCCCCCTAAATACTAAATACTGAACTTTCACAGGGATTTTTCTGTACCATTCTGGCTGCAAAAAAATTACAGTCTAAGGCAGAGGGCGTAGCAGATTGCATAGTGGGTGTAGATGCAGGAGGGCTCTGGGTGGCTTCTCACTGCCCCGGCTAAGTGCCTGATCCAGGGCCCACTGAAGAAAATAGCAAGACTCCAATTGACTTTTATGGACTCTGGATCAGCCCTTAAGAACTGGGGCCGCAACTTAATGTTAGTAAACATTTTCTGATTAACATCGTATTTGATTCCACAGGCCTTCCCATTCATTAAGGACTGGCCCTTTTGCATGTTTATAAAAGAGCATGATTTATTGATCTGTCTTATTTCTTACTAAATATAGTGGGAGGGGCAGCCCCCCTGAGATAATGCTGGCTCTCCTACTGCAGCAATGGAGGATAAGCAGTCAGTCATCCTGTACATTGTTTTTCATTTTTACAGTGCACAAAGACAGACCCTGTATATACACACCCTATGTTTCTGTACATTCTTTGCAAGACCTGGAATGCTGCAGTGTGTAACTTTGCATGATTGTTTATAATCTGTGTAACAGAATTTACTGTGTTTGTGACCTATTTAAGGAGAGTGCAACTGCTGTTCACCTTGTGCTAATGACTAGTAAATGAAATGCTAATTTACTTTGCAGCTTTGTGCTGCAAAAGTTCAGGTATTCAGATGCTTTTAATTAGCACCTGATTTGCACACTAGACTGAATAACTACTCTAGTCTGACAACTTTTAGACATCTTTGCTGGGAGCCAGGTAATTAAAATGAAGCTGCTAGTGTCCCTGTAGTTAAAGTGGTGTCCATGTTTTCAATATTAACCTGTGTTTTCAGGGAGTTTGGGCCCTGGGGTTTGTGAATCACATTTGACTGATCTGTAGTGGAAGAGATGCGGGATCAAATGGTTTGGCATTTAATTGGTCAACCTGCTTAAATGTATAAGGTTACCTGATCCCCTCCACTGTGTAGATTGGAGGGGAATAAAATAGAAAAGCACCCAGACATGTGGGAGCAGTGCCTTCATGGTGTGCTCCTTCCTAATCTCGGTGACGGGACAGCCCTCCATGAAAAAAAACGTATGGTCAGGGATGTGTGACTCCTGAAGCGATGAGAGACAGCAGCTCTGTGACAGTGTTGCCCATAAATCTATTGAGATCATCCAGTCAGTGCTGCATTACTTAGGTTGCCCTTCCCATTACAGAAATACCCCATGAGGTTGGTTTAAGTCAGCTGTGGGTGGTCAGCATTAGCAGTCATGCTGTCATGCATATGGTGGTGAGTTGAGAGGTGGGGTGGGGGTGGAGGTTGGGAACCATTGTGGAGGCACAGGGCCTCTCTGGAAACATTCTTGGGCCTCCAGGACTCTCCTGAGCCCTGTACAGAGGGCTCAGGACAAGGACCTCACACACTTCCCATTACAGAGGGGAAATTCTGCCACCCCAACAGTTCTTTGAAGAAGTAAGTCCAGGAGAGAGGACTTGGGGAGATTTCTGGTCCATGTGATGTTTTTTCTTGTGCAGGGGACAGTGTGCCCATTGACTGACAATAAAATACAATAGGATGTTGTTTGGTTCTGGTTTTATATGCTTTTGCACACTTTTCCCCCCAAAAGTTCAATGCTTAAGGATGAAAATCTAAAGGCAATTTGTAACCCATCCACCAATAATGTTTGCGTTTTGTTGTTTTGGCTATCGCTGAGAGAAAAAAGTGTAACTAATCATATTTTTGCCTCTTTTTCTATTTTGAAAGTTATTATTAAAATCCTTATTTGTAAGGTACTATGGGCAAAATCCTGTTCCCACTGAAGTCAGCGGAAATTTTGCTATTTACTTTAATGTTACTAGGTTTTACACCCTAAATAAGGACACCATATTATTATTTATTCATTGTAGTTCCAGTATTCCTTCCTAATAAATTGATAACCCAAACTGACATTCAACTCTGTTTGAGTAATTGGGGCCTCATTCAAAATTCTGCCATCAGAACTACACTGTTTTGCATTGTGGTCCTATAACCCAGTATATAAACTCTGTTCAAAATGTCAGATTATTCTAATAGAGGTAACTTTAAAGTGGGTTATGAATTTTTCACTGCAATTCTGGCTCTGCCTGGGCATGTACTTTTATGACTATAAATAAGGTTATTCTCAGTGCTATTGTCAAACCGTATTAGTGCATGGGTGTGTTTTTCTCTTCAGTCCTTTGTTATTTTGAAGAATTGCTATCATGTTCTTGGTAAAATTAATAGATAGTGGTGGGACCATCCATTTACGCTTATATCCAGAGAAAAGCACCATTTTGAGAGCTGAGATCTAATGCGTGGTGTCGGGGGTCTGTATATTAGAGAACAATCTGTGCCCAGATGTTTATAAAATCCCTGTATTTTTATTCTAGAGGCCAGATCTTCAGTTGATGTAAATTGAAGTAGCTCCACTGAAGTCAATGGAACAACCTCAATTTATATCAGCTGAAGATCTGCCCCAGATGGAATTTTAGAGCCCTGTGGGGATGCAAAATTTGTATGCGCAGCCAATCCACGATCTGCAAACATGGTCCGTGGATATCCACAGATTTGCAGGGCTCTACGGATTTTATTTACTTAATCTTTTGAAGTTTTCTGTAGGCCTTTTTTTTTTTTTTTATATTTAAAAAAAAAAAAAATCCATAAAGCTTTTTACACACTTAGGGCTCAGTCTTGCTTGCACTGATATCAATGGGAGTTTGCTAGTGGCATTATTGCAGCATTGTCAGCCCCAACGGTTCCAAAATCAGGAACCCCCAGCCCGAAAAGAATCATGATATTATTACAATAATAAATTGTTTGTTTTGGTTTTTCTATTGTTGAATTCCTGTCTGGCTTTTGAGCCTTTAGGGTTCACGTTTTGAAGCTCTTCTCCACAACAAGGGCTCTAAAACTTTTTTTAAAATGAATGTTGAGATTCCCATAGAATCATATGACTCCAGGAGCTGGGACTTCGAGAAGAATATCTAATATTTAATTCACAATTAAAATGGGGGGAATTTGCAACACCATTAATGGGAGCAGGATTAGGTCCATATTTTTGTTTACACACACACACACACACACACACACACACACACACAGAGTAGTTAGAATATCATATGTAGTGCAATACACTGTACCGTGGTCAATTTTATATATATGCAATATTCATCTGACATTTAGATGTATCACCACTGCCAGCTGCTGCAGACCTTGCAGAGGCATTAGCCTCTGAATCTGTACAAGATGATTTTGGCAAGAACTGTAGTCCTTGTATGATATTGCTTGTAAGGAGACAGCACTTGATGGTAGCTAGAAGGTATGCAGTGAAAATTGAGCCAGAAGTCGCTGTGGAGGTTGCTATACAGTAGAGAATGAATCTTGACCCCAAAATGGGAAAAAGTAGTTTGGCTGATTTTTTAGAATTGTTCCCTATCATCATCACAATTAAATGCTTTATCAGGATGTTAGTATAAATTGTGTGGTTACTCCACTTTTAAACCCTTTGCAGTCATTTTAATGTCTGATTCTTTACTGTATGTTTGTCTTGTCCAGCTTAATCCTTACACAATTCCTCTCCTCCCACCCTCTGATTAGTCCCATTGAACCCTTATACCATCACCCGGGTCCAATCCTGCCAGGAGCTACACACAGGTGGACCACTGCTCCTGCACAGAGATCTTGGTAAGTCCTGCAACAGCTGCAGAGATGAAGTCAGTGGGCAGAATCTGACCCTAATTCCCTGTTTTCAGATGCTTATGACCTTTGAAAATATCACCCTGGGGCTGCAATTGCTCTCAGGCCACAGGATGGAAAAGATACTGAAAAATAATATATAGTGGCATCGCCCCTCAGCAGCGAGTGTGTGGAAAGCAAGTGAAGCTCTATGGTAGCTTGTCAGAGAGTATGCTGGGTAGAGCAAGAGCCACCCAGGGCAGACATGGATATCATAAGGTTTAAAAGAAGGAAATACAGCACCAGGTACCCTTCTGCATGTGACTGTCAGGGCCTTTCAGCACATATTTCAGAGCCTAGAGCAATAAGATTGTTTACCTTGGCCGGTCATCTTTCCATCCTACTCTTGCAGGACATCACTCTCCTTTGGGAGGAACTCTGGATAAAAACATTACTTAGGCCTGAAACCTGCAAGAAACTTTTGCGTAGGCAGGTGGGCCTCTGCATTTGCCCAGAGCCCCCATAGACTTCAGTGGGGCTCTGTGAGAGTGCAGGGAGCATCTATGCAGAGCTCCTTCCTTACCAAATCCGGGCCTTATTGAGGGCTGTTTTCTATAGGCCCAGCAGTAACGTTCATCTCTGAATTAGACTCTGAGCATCGTAAGAGCGGAATCCACAACTTCCTCCTGGATTATTTTGAATAATCACTAATAACCTTCAGGCCAAATATTACATGATTATTGTAAAAAGGTGCATTTTGTAGTTGTTGCCATACACACTATTATTGGATAGCTTTGCAGAAATGAATTCAGCAAAGGCACTGAAAATGGGTCTGCCATGCTTGCCTGTGTGTTTGTAAAGCGCCTAGCCCCTAGAGACACTGCTCCTCAGTGGGGCCTTTGGACACGCCCATAATCAGATAATAAATCATTATAATAACCCCAGTGGTCACTATATTCTGAACTTTACAAAGGGGGTAGGTAGTATTACAACATTATAGGTGGTATTTTCCGAAGCACTCAGCATTGGCTTAACTCTGTTCCCATTGAAGTCAGTGGTAAAACTCCCATTGAATTGAACAGGAGCTGAAGGTTTTTGGAAATCCCACCCTATTGTTTTTCATTTTTCAAGGAGTTACAAGTACTTTAGAGCAGTGGAACTTAGAACCACCACCACCAAAAAAAAAAAAGGGGGGGGAGAGTGATAGGCAAAAAGGTAAGCCCATCATGAAAAGAAGAAGAACTAATAATAAAAAACATTAAAGAAAGCAAAGAGAGTGTCTGTGCTGTAATGATCTGCTGGCACAACTGGAGATCAAAGACATATATTTAAGCTTTGCCAATAATAGTAGTAAGCATGCAAGTCCCATTTGAAAGTAGAACACACACATAAACAAGCCCACATTACATATGTCATAGATTACAGCAAACACATGGGAGGAGTTGAGGAATAAATCAAATTATGGTTGCCAGGCAGAAATATGTGTCTTGGTATGAAAAACAGGAGTCTATGAGGTCTATTTTGCATTGCTCAATAACTCTATTGGATATAAAAAGCTACATCTGGAAAGCTGTTGTTGGTTTTGGACATCTAGATGTATTGCTTCTGGTTGACATGTGCTGGAGGGCAAGAAAAACTAGCATAGCTCTCTGAGCACAGTTTCATAAAGAGACATCTTATTCTGAGAAGAGTAACTCACTACTGTGCTTTACCTCTTTGCCCCTTTCCTCAAAACTGTTTGAATTAAATAGGAATTAGCAAAGCCTTTCCCTGCAAACATTCCAAACAAACAGTATTGTAAATAGTCTGATTTTAAAAAGCAGTTTTCATCTGAAAGTTGTGGTTTAAAAAATAAAAAAATCCCAAATCCAGGAAATTCAAAGTTAAGGTTACACTTAAAAAACAAACATAGGGAAGTATGGGAGCTTAACTCTGTTTTGGAGGGTGAGGAGCCATCTCTTTATTTGTGTAAACAAACTGTACTTTAGAAATATGAAATAAATATCTGTGAACATAAAGCTATAGAAAAAGCCAGGAAAAAGAGCAAGATAAATAACTAAGAGGAAGAGAGGAACTTCCATACAAGAAGAGATTGAAAAAGCCTAACAAATGGGAAGGTAAAGAATAGGAGGGATATGTAAAATGATGCATGGTATAAAAAGCTAAATTTAATTGTTCTTTTTACCCTCTTCCGGAATACAAGATAGAACCTGATTTAACTAAAAAGCAACACCCTTATAGAGGTAAGAGTAAATATTTCTTTACACAATGCATTAGCTTACAAAACTTTAAGTTTCAGGATTTTAGGGCCTGATCCATAACCCACTAAAGTCCAAGCAAGTTTTTCCATTGACTCAGGCCATAAGTGAGGCAAATAGTTCAGTACAATTTTATAAATCATTAGTTCCTACTGGGTTTGTTCCTGGGCCCACTGAAGACCAGGTCAATACTCCTATTGACTTCAGTATTGCAGAATTGATCTCCATATGAAGAATGGAAATTGTAGTTACTGTTTCCAGGGCTGTGAATCCTGGTGCTTCAGAAATATAAACTAATCACCAGCTGGGGTCAGCATGAATTTCCCCCTTTGATATATAATATTGTGCAATCACTCATATGCATTATGGGAGTTCTGAGTCCTCCTCTGAAGATCCTGATGGAGGCACTGTGAAGAGACAGGATACCGAACTAAATGATGGATTGGTCTGTTCCAGCAGTTCCTAGTAAAAATATAAACCAACAATAATAAAAATCCCTTTGAGGCTTTGATTGTTGGACTTGAATTAATTAGAAAAACAAATGCAGCTGGATATAGTGTATTGAAGATAATGGGCTGTACATCAGTAAATGCAGTGGTTATTTGTCCTCACCTTTGAATAGTATTAATTCTTCCATTGAATAAACCTTTGTTTGATCTAATCTGAACTGAAAGATACTGACATTCATATTCTTCTGGTGTGAATAGCACTGCACTGTATGGTAGAGCTGATTTAGAAAAGGGAAGTTAAAATAATAACAGTTTTCACATTATATTTTTCTGCAGCTTCAAAGCCCTCTGCGAACATTAGCTACTTAATAAGCTAATAAAGCCAAGCTTCTCATCTCAACTCTCTCTGCCAGCTCCCTTGACAACTTCATTAGGCTCACAACTTTTGGATCACTTTCTATTTCTTCTTATGGGCTTGATCCTGCAAGGTGCTGAGCATTCTGGCCCAGTTTCAGCAAGGCACGTAAGCATGACTTTTAAGCATGTGAGTGAGCCCACGTGTGAGTCAGCTTAGCATCTGGCAGGATCAAGCCTTTTCTCTCTAAGTTCTGTGGCCCCTTGTCTGTTACCTAAACTACCATAACCATCTCTTCAAGAGCTTGATTGCCTCTTATCTTTTCCGCTCCAGTCCATTCCACACAACAGCCAAAATGATCTTCCTGGCTCCTCCTGCAGACCCTTTCGGTCCCTCTTCTCTCTTCCCATGTACTTCAACCTCTCCTTCCTTCCTTCCTTCCTTCCTTCCTTTCAAGGCTTTGCGCTTTACCACACCAACCTGCATCTTCTCTCCTCTCTTCCTACACCCTTCTCCTCATGCACTCTGCTACCAACTGTCACCCTCTTTGCTGAAACCTTAATTCCCTCCCATGAAAGGCACCATACCTTTTTTTCACCACTCAATCTCTCTGGAAGAGATGTGCCCTCTTGTGCTTTCCTTTGAACTCCCTCCTAAAAATTCATTTCTACTGGCTGGCCTTGCTCTGATAACAGCTGGCTCCTATCCTTGTACTTCACCTCAGAACCCTTTTTATTTAGCTTACATTACAATTTAAGCACTGCATTTATAGATGAACAAGCAAAGCCTTGCTAATAACAAGATGGGGGCCAAACACAGCTGCTTAGTCACTTTTCTTTATATCACATGCCTTCCTCATCCCCCCACTCCTAGTCTATGATTTCTCTGTTCATGTTGCAAGCTCTTTGGAACAGGGAACTTGCCCATTTGTATGTAATTTTAGCATCATAGGCACCAATGGTGCTATGCCAGTAATAGCAATTTATTAAGAGTGTTTGAAAACTAATAGCACCGAGGACAGAAGTATCTGGATTTGAGTTGATAAAGTTACTGAAATGCTTCCGTAAAACCCTAAACATCTTTTTTTCTTTTTAAATGTGTTCTGACTCCATGTAAACTCTTGAATAATATTACAATAGCGTGTTTCAAGAATATTATAGACAAGGCACTAAAGAACCAAATTACAGCTCACCCAGTGTACGTCTCATATCTTTAAAAATGCTAAGACACTGTCAATGTATGTGTAGATGTTGGCATATAACAACAGACGTCTGTTCGTGTGTGTAAGGCTGGGTGAGCAAATGGCTTGAAAGTTGGTCTCATAGCTACATCTGCCCTTTCCATGTAATACTTTGTAGAAAGTGGAAGTAAAATTGAAATCCCTGTGGTCAATAATCTTGTGTATCCCACCAGGCTAGTTAGTTGCCAGAGACCATGAGGGTTTTAGAGATTTTGAAATTCTTTCCAGTCCTTAAATGTCAATCTTGAAAATTTTCACAAACCGATAATCCTAAACAATTTTGGAGCAGGTCAATCAGAACATTTTGTTTTGATTTAGAGCTAAAATTCTGAAACAAAAAGTCATTTCAAATAAAAAAATCGCCCAAAACTTTTTGTTTAGAAAATGTTGAAACAGAACTTTTTGACAATTTCAAAACTTTTTTCAAAAAACTTTCAAATCAGGATTTTGTTGAAATTGACCCTTTTTTACAAACAGATTTTGTTTTGACTAATCAAGCTTCCCTGATTTTTTTTTTAAAAAGTGTTTCATCAGAAAGTTCTGTGCATGTGCATAAGCCCTATTGACTTCAATGAATGTTAGGCTCATTTTATACTTTCCTAAATGTGGCACTTTGTAAGTTAACATCGGCAGACTCTGGTTGTCAGGGTTGAATCTGGGACCTCTGAAGCTTAGTGCATGAGTCTCATGTTCTACCAACTGAGCTAGCCAGGCTGTCTTCTAGCTGATGCTGTAGCAGAGTTATCAATCTCTGGCTGGGCTAGGTGTCTCTAGAGGGGGACAGAGCGCCATACCATGAAGGCATGGGTTATATATGCACTGGCATGATTTTAATAATTATAAAAGCAATATTACATAATCCTCTTGATCAGTTTTGCTATGTTTTTCCCTGTGAAAGCAGGATTAAGCCACAATCATTTCAACACAATATGCGGATTTTTCCTGATTTTTCCTGTGTACATATGTGCACACTGTGAGCTAGAATCTGACCTCAAATGTTTATATGAATCAATTGCCTGTAGGCGAAAATCTGTTCAGTGAATTACAGCTCCCAAGATGTATTGTCAAGTAGTCATGCTCAGCAGATCACAGTATATGCCGCTACTTGTCACTGCCTAGAGATAAAGAGGAGAAGTAGAGACACTACAGGTGAGAGCTACATGTTCACGCAGGATTGAAATGTGACCCACATTTACATTTGTTCAGTATAACCTAATATATATGGTATTTAATTGTTTGGTATTTTTATTGAGAAATGTCTTCTAAGGCAAGAATGCATAGAGGCTAATAACATTCATAGGCTGTGTAATAAATAAAACATGAATAGTCTTGTATATTGGGAGAGTCTTTCAAACTTCTTCATCTTAAACTTAAACCTGTTTACCCTTCATGTGTCCAGATAGCTGTCAGTGAAGTCCCAGTGCCTCATTCACCAGAGCATTACTCCAGTTTTATGCCAGTATAATTCCATTGAAATCATTGCAGTTATGCTGGCATAAAACTGGAATCACGTAGTGGTGAATCAGGCCCATAATGCTGACTTTGACATTCCAATCAATTTCATGGGAACAGAATTACGATGTCATAAGAACAGGATAGCTCACCCTAGGGAAGTCGTTTTGTGAGAGATAAGCTCTTAGGGCTGGTCTACACTATAGAAGTAGGTCAATGTACGGCAGTTTACATTGGCTTAACTCTGTAAATGTTTACACTAAAATATTGCTCCCACCTTGTGGGGTTCCATGGGGAATCACGTCGGGGTCACCATTTGTGGGGAGGGGATAAAGCACACGACCAATGTGGTTGCAAGCTGACTCTTTATTACAAGCTTTCTCTTATAGTCTTTCTTGCTGAACTGAACTCTGTTTATTACAAGCTTTCTTTTATAATCCTTCTTGCTGAACTCAAACTCTGTTTATTACAAGCTTTCTTTTATAGTCTTTCTTAACATTGCATAACACAATTAGGCTATAATTACACATCTACCCATTGGACAAGAAGGAGAGTCATGTGTTTATCACATGTATAGCCCCACACCGATTGGTTCAGATGTTCCTTACATAAGGCCTCATCTTATATAACCACCAGGGGGCCTTACATAAGGCCTCATCTTACATAACCACCAGGGGGCCTTACATAAGGCCTCATCTTACATAGCCACCAGGGGGCCTTACATAAGGCTTCATCTTATATAACCACCAGGGGGCCTTACATAAGGCCTCATCTTATATAACCACCAGGGGGCTTTACATAAGGCCATGATTTATTGCCAGGCAAGTGTCCCATCGTGACCCTTACCCTCTCATGGAATTTTACATCCCCACACCACCTATGTAACTCGTCCACTTCACTGACTTAATAACTCCACCTCTGCGAGAGGTGTAGCGCTTAGGTCGATGTAGTTAGCGTGGCACAGTGTCAGTAGACTCTGCATTGCTTACATGGACTCTTGCTGCCTTTCTGAAGCTGTGCCACAGTGCCCCACACTGATAGTTAAATCAGTGCAAGCGCTTCTGGTGAGCACGCACACCGCTGACACAAGAAGCACAGTGTGCACATGCAAAAATGATTTAATATCTGTGGTAGCTGTACATTGACATAACTTAATTCAACTTAATTTTGTAGTGTAAACTTGTCCTTACTAAGATTTTAAGGCCAGGAGGAACTGTTATGGTCATCTAGTCTTCCCTGTTGTATTACACAAACCATCAAATTTCACCAAGTGATTGCTTCATCAAACCCCTAATTTCTGCTTGAGCTAGAATATTTTTTTTAATTCAATTTTGATGTAAAGATGTCAAGTGAAGGAGAATCCGCCACATCTGCTGGTAAGTTGTTCCAATGGTTAATTACTCTCCTTGTTAAATATTTACATCTTATTTCCAGTCTGAATTTGCATAGCTTCATCTTTGAGCCTTGGGAGCTTGTGATGCTCAAATATTTATATTTGCAATAATAGCAGAGGAAACAGATGAAGAATATTGGCTAAGAACATTTCTTTTACTGAATTTGCACTATTGTGAAAGATTCCCTCGACTCTCTTTTAAGTGAAATTAGGTGCAGTTGAACTTTTAAATGTAGGCCAACCTAAGTAGATTTTCTCAGTTATGTGACTAACCATAATTCAAAATTTTCAAGACAATCTTGCATTTAATTAAGACATACTATAGCATTTTGGGGGCATATCCTGAGATATCTCCAAACTCAAAGCAAAGTATGATGTAGTGGTGTAGGATTTGATTTCTTGCTCCCTGCAAAGTTGCCCCAGCATAGGGTTTCCCTTGTATAGAAATTTTCTCCCAGCATGCCTTCCTGGGGCTGGACTTTTAAATTTGGCTGGGCCAAGCAGCTGTGATGCAGAGGTGGTTATTTTGCAATTGCCAATTGGCTGCATCTCTCTGTTTCCCACCTGATTCTCCCCCTGCCCCTTTCTTATAATTGAAAAGATTTTCAAACAAAACTCAGGGGTAGTGATCTCTTGCGATTTACAGCTTTCCACTCCCCAACATCACATTTCTATGATAGAGCGGCCACAGATCTACAATATCTATTGCACCCCAAGCACTAGGAGAAAGTGGGACCAAGACATGGGTGAGCAGATCATTTGCATTTAGGTCCCTGTTTCTTCCTCTCATTTCAAGCTCTGCTCTACAGGTTTTGATTGTGGAGTGGCTGCACAGTCCCTCCTTTCTTCCTCTTCCTCACCCAACCTGGCCATCCTGAGGATCTGGTGTGGAGCCACTTTATAATGGTTTATAAGGACCTTAAAAGTCCCGGACTCCTGCTTTATAGGGAGTGGGAAGTGAGTTCAAAGGAAATAGTAATTTTTTGTGGGGGAAAAGTCAATTGGAAGTCGTCGTTTTTAATGAGACATTTAAAGAACAAGCTACAGATCCAGAAATAGCTAAAGGCTCCTGAAGAATCCTACAATGCTGTGTTTAAAACTGTGCCATTTTTAAAAATGAATGCCTCTGGTATAGTTGCAGGGGTGGCAATTTTTGTCCCTGGAGAACATTTCTGACATTGCTTAACATGCAGGTGACATGATAAAACTTTGGCAGAGGTCTCTGTGTGTATTATGATATGTGTGTGTTCTGCAGTTCTGGAAAATGTTAGCATGTGTTGTCAATTAGTGGTTACAGGAGACATGCTGCTTTTACAGCATGCCAAAAAAGGATGAAAAATAGAAAATTATATCATTTTGTTTACAGGGAGCTGTAATGAAATTCAGACATTTGCAGAGATTACTGAGGCACAGGATCAGATGGCTGAAGGAGCTGTCTTCCAGCTGTTCAGTCACCCATTATGAAAATTATATGTCCCAATGAAAGGGTGCAGAATTAGTAATACCATGCCTCTGATCCAGATCTTCACAGCTATGTTTTAAGTGTCCTGTGACCGTTATTATTCCATAGGACTGGATTTTGTTTGTTTAATCACTGTATCATATAGCGCCCCATAATGTCTAAATCTTTCTAGATGTTCATTTAAATAAACAACTTCTGTATTTTTGTCTTGATAATGGACTCTTTCTTGATCTAACAAAATTAGTACTTTAACAAAAGAAAATGATCTGACCATACAACTGGAAGTAAAGAAGAATGTCCAGTTACCATGCCTTCCTGCTGGTTTCATTCACTCTGAGGGAACGCTATCCCTGCTTGCATAGGTACACAGGGCCCTCTGATGGCGGAACTGGTGCTGAGCTGCAGCACAAAAGGGAGGGCAGCAGATTTGGGTGGGGAGCCCCTCTACACGATGGATCCCATCCCAAGAGATATGTCCTGTCACAGCAGGACACACAGGGAAGATGTACAAAAACAACGAGGAGTCTGGTGGCACCTTAAAGACTAACAGATTTATTTGGGCATAAGCTTCCGTGGGTAAAAACCTCACTTCTTCAGATACACCTATAACTTAGTAGATACATCTGAAGAAGTGAGGTTTTTACCCACGAAAGCTTATGCCCAAATAAATCTGTTAGTCTTTAAGGTGCCACCAGACTCCTCGTTGTTTTTGCAGATACAGACTAACACGGCTACCCCGTGATACTTGATACCAGGGAAGATTTAAGGCCCTGTAGTCTGGAGTAGATGATTCCTTCCAGCTTGTCTCCTACTTGAGTTATTTGCGCTGGGGTCTGGAGAAGAGATTTTAGCCTATATTCCTTTTTCTGTTGACTTTCTCTTCTGGGAGATTGGTGTGCTAGATTTGACCCTGCTCTGAGGAATTTACAGCCCAAGCTAGACATCACACACACGGAGCAAAAATCACGGAGTTGGAGGGTGATATGGAAAGGATGAAAGTTATGATGAGATGATAATTCATGTTATTGTTTCTTGTTATTAAAGAGTAGTTTTAAAATTATTCTAAATTCATATATTTGATCTATAATAGTAAAGTCCACATAAGGTCACTGAGGATGTGTTAGAGTGGAATAGAATTTGGAATTTTACCCAACTCCTTCCAAAGGCCTAAATTGCCCAGCCAGATAAAAAATACCTGTGGCGTTGTGTCCTCCCACCCAAGTCTTGCCCCTATAACTTAGTAGATTTGAAGACCAGAGTGGACTCCTGTGTCAGACATCTTGCAGAATGCAGGCAGTAGAATATCACCCAGTAACAGAACGTAAGTGTGGTGTGCTCTTTTAATTCATCCAGTTATATTGTAACATTGTCAAGATCACGGTGAAGACATGGGTTGTCACTGGTGGAAGGGAGGTCTCTGAGGCTCAGAAGGTGAACTGAGTTAGAGAGTGTAGATTGAGAAGCAATGGATAGGAGGTCAGACTAGTCATTAGTTGATCACAGTGGTCACTGCTGACCTTAAAGTCTGGGTGTAGTCTAGTGGATAGAGCACTGGACTCGGTCTCAGGAGATTTTGGTTCAATTTCTGGCTTAGCTACTGGTTCTCGGGGTGACCTTGGGCAAGTCACTTCACTGCCTTCTGCCTCAGTTTCTCCAGCTGTAAAATGGAGGCGATATCACTTTGTAAAGTGCTTTGAGCTCTACAGATGAAAAGCGCTATATAAGAGCTAGGTATATGCATACATTCCCAGGGCAGAAGACCATTGTAATCATCTAATCTGACCTGCTATATAACACTTCCTCAAAATAATTCCTAGACCATGTCTTTTAAGAAAATCATCCAGTCTTGGAGTTAAAAATTGCCTGGGATGGAGAATCGACCACGACTCTTGGTAACTTGCTTCAATGATTAATTACTCCAAGGGGATGGGGAGTGCTGTGGTGCTCGTTCTCCTACCCAAGCTATACTGGCAGGTAGCCCTGCCACAGAGATCTTGTTGGTGGGCTCTGTGATCCATGCCTTGCCTGTTTCCTGGAGCCCCATTGTGGAGTCTGCATTTTAGACATACATATTGTTCCTAAAATTAACATGTGGTATGAAGCAACCACCCCACGCCCCCTCCCCACCCTACCTAAATGCCGCCCATACATTCTACCGTACATGAACATATTTATTGCTAGGTAAAAATTTGTGGCACTAATCTCCACTAGTGGCAACATTCATTAAAAAGCCATGGGCAAGATTCTGAAATGTGTGGTGGTGTATAGGGACTGTAATTTCATCATAAACTGCCAGCAGAGCATGCCGTGGTGTAGGAGGAACACTCTGTGCTTCTGTTTGGCTCTCCTTCTTTGGTAGGGAGGTGTTGGGAGCAGGAAGAGGGCATAGTGGAGCTCCATTGAAGACCCTATGCCAGTGGTGTAGCTTAGAGCTGACTGGCAGCACCTCTAAATGGCAGGGCCAGCCCTCAGAATTGGGGACTATGGGTCCTCTGGTGCAGGAAGAACTTACCCCCATATCCAGTTTCTTTAAGTCTTACACATACATGTTAGGGTGCTCATCTGAGGTAGCGTCGAGTTATACAGTGTCAGATAATGGTTATGCAGTTACATTTCCTCAGTGACTAATGTTACATTTCCTCAATGACATTTTGGCCGTCTGACCACTCCTTTGCTTTTGCACAAAGGAGGAGTTGGAATTGTAAACAGAGAATCATCATTAAACAGGTGTGTTTCTCATGGGGTCCTGTGGCGAGTGGATCTTGGCCTTGTGCTATTTGACATTTTTATTAATGACCCAGAAGAAAACATAAAAGCATCACTGATAAAGTTTGCGGATGACACAAAAATAGGGGGAGTGGTAAATAATGAAGAGGACAGGTCACTGGATAGGCAATCTAGATCCCTTGGTAAACTGGGTGCATCAAAAAATGTGTTTTCATACGGCTAACTGTAAACATCAAGGAACAAAGACTGTAGGCCATACTTACAGGTTGGGGACTCTGTCATGGGGACTCTGACTTTGAAAAAGATTTGGGGGTCGTTGTGGATAATCAGCTGAACATGAGCTCTCCGGGCAATGCTGTGGCCAAAAGGGCTAAGGTGATCCTTGGATGCGTAAACAAGGGAATATTGAGTAGGAGCAGAGAGGTTATTTTCTCTCTGTATTTGGCACTGATGTGACCACTGCCAGAATACTGTGTTCAGTTCTGGTGCCCACAATTCAAGAAGGATATTGATAAATTGGAGACAGTTCAGAGAAGAACCACGAGAATGGTGAAAAGATTAGAAAACATGTCTTATAGTGACAGACTCAAGGAGCTCAATCTGTTGGTTTTAAAAAAGAGAAGGTTAAGGGGGTGATTTGATTACAGTCTAAAGTATCTACTTGGGAAACAACTATTTAATAATGGGCTCTTTAATCTAGCAGAGAAAGGTATAACACAATCCAGCGGTGGGAAGTTGAAGCTAGACAAATTCAGACTGGAAATGAGGTGTAATGAGCAATTAACCATTAGAACTTACTAGGGGTCATGGAAGATTCTCCATCACTGACAATTTTTTATTTCAGAATTAGATGTGTTTCTAAAAGATATGCTCTGAGAATTATTTTGTGGAAGTTCTGTGGTCTATGTTATCCAGAAGGGCAGACTAGATGATCATAGTGGTCCCTTCTGGCCTTGGAATCTATGGAACTTGGACGGAATTTCAATACCTCTGGGATAAATGTGAGCTTCTCTGTTTCATTCTTATTGATTTCCTGTTGCTACTTGTAGCACAATAGTGCTAATAGCTTGGGCACACTGTTTTTCTCAGCAATAAATGGTGTGATAAACTGCCAGGACTTTTGTCTCTTAATTTGTGTGGCAGATATGTTAAAGCCTCTTATACATTATTACTTTAATTAGTTGAATTAAAAATGTTGGTAGAAAGAAGTTACATGAAGAACATGGATAGCAAAGGTAATTTATATTTGACACACAAAGAAAATCTAGTACCCAGTGTGGGGGTGGAGGGAGAATTAAGTCTGTTTGAAACCTGGACGGTCTCTGTCAGTTATTTCTAATACCATATTTTGTTACACACTTTCACAGCCTTCTCTTCCCTAGATACACATGGTTAATTCCCATTAACTTTAATAGGAGTTACATATACACACAGAAGAAGACAGCTTCCTAGGGTGCACTGTGTAGTCACTTTGACAGATTAGCACTGTAATGGACTATCCTGTAATGAATCCCTCTGGCAGGAAATGGAAGATGCCATTCACTTTTGCAAGTGCAGCAGTGTGTTGGCTGTGGGAGAGTCTCTTCCTAATACTTAAAATTCTTGGGAGGATTGACTTGAGTTACTTGGGAGCACTAAGGACATGTTCCCAAGGTCCTGCCTTAGGCCGTGGCTACATTCAAAACTTCGAAGCGCTTCCGCGGCAGCGCTTTGAAGTGTGAGTGTGGTCGCGCGCCAGCGCTGGGAGAGAGGTCTCCCAGCGCTGCAGGTGCTCCACCTCCACGCGGGGATTAGCTTAGTTTTTTCACACCCCGAGCGAGAAAGTTGCAACGCTGTAAAACACCAGTGTAGCCAAGCCCTTAGTTTTTAGTATTCAGTCCTTTAAGCTAGTGAAAGTTTTCCTGAGGGCAAGAATGTGTGTACCTGCTCTGCAGGTACATAAGTTTGGGTGGGTAGGGTTGTCAACTTTCTAACTGCAGAAAATCAAACACCCTTTCCCTGCTCCTTCTCCAGGGCCCCAGCCCCACTCACTCCAGTCCCCCTCCCTCCGTCACTCGCTCTCCCCCACTCTCACTCACTCACTCACTCATTTTCACCGGGCTGGGGCCGAGGGGTTTGGAGTGTGGGGGAGGTGAGGGCTCCAACTGGGGGTGCGGGCTGGGAGGTTTAGGGTGTAGGAGGGGGCTCCAGGCTGGGTCAGGGGTGCAGGTTGCGGGCTCTGGGAGGGAGTTTGGTTGTGGGAGGGGGCTCAGGGCAGGGAGCTGGTGTGCAGGAGAGGGTGCGGGCTCCTGGAGGGAGTTTAGGTGCAGGAGGGACCTCAGGGCTGGGGCAGGGGTTTGGGGTGCAGGAGGGGATGAGGGGTGTGGGTTCCAGGGGCTTACCTCAGGTGGCTCCCAGGAAGGCCGGCATGTCCTTCCGGCTCTCAGGGCCGCCCAGAGGATTCAGGGGGCCTGGGATCTTTGGGGGCCCCCGCTGCGGAATTGCCGCCGAAGACCCGGAGCGGAAGAAGCTCTGGGGGCCCACAAGAGTTTTCCGGGGCCCCCGGAGCGAGTGAAGGACCCCCGCTCCAGGGCCCCCGAAAAACTCTCATGGGGGCCCCTGCGGGGCCCGGGGCCTGGGGCAAATTGCCCCACTTGCTCCCCCCCCCCCCGCGGGCAGCCTTGCCGGCTCTGTGTGCTTCCCCTACCTGCAGGCAACACCCCCGCAGCTCCCATTGGCCACGGTTCCCATCCAATGGGAGCTGCAGAGCTGGCGCTTGGGGCGGGGGCAGCGTGCGGAGCTGGCTGCCCCTACACCTAGCAGCTGGAGAGACGTGTCACTGCTTCCAGGAGCCGCACGGAGCTGGGTAGGGAGCCTGGCTGCGCCGCCAACTGGACTTTTAAAGGCCCAGTCAGCGGCCTGGTCAGTGATCAAAAACCAGACACCTGGCAACCCTATGGGTGGGAAGGACACGGGGCCTCCACTTACAGCCCTGCATAGCAGCCATGCACAACAGCAGTATCTGTTTCTCTGCTAGAACTTCTGAGGGTGCAAGACAACCCAAAAGGGACATGAAGAAGGCAGGCCTTGGACCTGTCCCATCTCCACACGGTGCTGTGGAGCTGGCCAGGCATTCATGGGGAAACATGCTGAACCCATTGAAAGGATATAGCAGAGGAGGAAAAGCAGCATCAACAGACCATCCAGCTCTTCATGGACCCCAGTAGGCAACAGTATGAGAACCTCAGATATAATCCATCTAATTTGAACCCTCTATGGACTACTCATTCAACTTTTTAATAGAAAATGAGATGGATGGGTCAAACAACAATAGAAAGGTGGCATTTCTATTAAATTCTGTAGATTTTTAGAGTAATTCCTATTCCTTACATTTCTATCGATCTTGAAGGTAAAATACGTATAGGATTATCAATCTAATCTATAGGACACTGGTTTCCATAGTGCTAGAGGTATCCTATCACACCACCCCCAATGACTCCCCTCTCTCCTCCTCCAAGGACTAAATTCTGCCTTAGGAAAATGGCTGTAACTGAAGCCAATGAGAGATTGGTGATCTTATCCCAGGGTAGGATTTGGACTCGAGAGAGATTGCTGTGACAAACTGTCCTGTTGAAAAGACACTCTGAATGCTCCAAAAAGGCAGTTAAAGCACTGGAATGTTGGGTGTGTTTGTAATATTATTTGTGTTTAAGATATACACAGGCCTACCCTTGAAGAAGCAAACTGCATTAATAGAGCAGCTAACTCCCAGTTCGCATTAGGAAGTCAATGTGTTTCAGTGGTTCCAGTTTCAGTGGGAGTGAGAACTAATGACTCTGGCCTCAGTCCCACCATCGGTTTGGCACAGGTGGAGCCTCAATGTTGCCCTCTAGTGGCGTAAGCCTGTTGTTTTAAATTATTTTTGTGGACCACTGTACATCCACATGGGCATTTACAAAGCCATCTGGTAAGATAGTCCCTGCCCTGAAGAACGTTCTTATATCAGTGAATAAAAAGCCTGAGACCATTACCCAAGTGTGAATGGTTCTCCTGTTAATTCTTCTAGAGATTTCTTTCATTGTAGTAGTTACAATGACTGGAATTTTTAACCAGCAGAGCCATGCAAATTGGAAAAATTATTAATCTTCTGTCAGTAACAGAAATAATTAGTCTCTCTGTGACGGGCTGGATCACAGAAACCCCCTTGGCAGCTGCCACCTGATGTGCAAAGACTACCTCTGCTCCTGTTTTCCCTGCCAGCTCAGGACTCCAGCACCCTGTCTTGCTGAGCCAGACACTCCCATCTGCTCCCACACAGACCCAGGGTCTGAATCACTTGTCCCAAAGCTGCAAGTTTACCTGAAAACAGCTCACAGAAGCGTGCTTGTCTTTATCACTCAGATGCCCAACTCCCAATGGGGTCTAAACCCAGATAAATCCGTTTTACCCTGCATAAAGCTTATGCAGGGCAAACTCATAAATTGTTCGCCCTCTATATCACTGATAGAGAGATATGCACAGTTGTTTGCTCCCCCAGGTATTAATACATACTCTGAGTAAATTACTAAGTAAAAAGTGATTTTATTAAATACAGAAAGTAGGAATTACGTGGTTCCAAGTAGTAACAGACAGAACAAAGTAAGTCACCAAGCAAAATAAAATAAAATGCGCAAATCTATGTCTAATCAAACTAAATACAGATAATCTCACCCTCAGAGATGTTTCAGTAAGTTTTTTCTCAGACTGGACACCTTCCAGGCCTGGGCACAATTCTTTCCCCTGGTACAGCTCTTGTTCCAGCTCAGGTGGTAGCTAGGGGATTCTTCATGATGGCTCTTCCCCCCCCTTTGTTCTGTTCCACTCCTTTATATATCTTTTGCATAAGGCGGGAACCCTTTGTCCCTCTGGGTTTCCACCCCCCCTCACTGGAAAAGCACCAGGTTAAAGATGGATTCCTGTTCAGGTGACATGATCACATGTCACTGCAAGACTTCATTGCCCACTTGCCAGCACACACATATACAGGAAGACTAACAGGTAAACACAGCCATCTGCAGACAATGGTCCTTGTTAATGGGAGTCATCAAGATTCCAAACCATCATTAATGGCCCACACTTTACATAATTACAATAGGCCCTCAGAGTTATGTTTTATATTTCTAGTTTTAGATACAAGAGTGGTACATTTCTACAAATAGGATGATCACACTCAGTAGATTATGAGCTTTGTAATGATACCTTACAAGAGACCTTTTGCACGAAGCATATCCCAGTTACATTATATTCACGTATTATCATGTTTTTATAAAACCATATAGACTACACAACGTCACACTCTCATTATGATTGGAATGAATAATTCCTAATATTAGCAACTGGTCCTATTTACGTACAGTAGTTCATTTTAAAGAGCTGTCTGTAGAGTAATTTGAGGGCCATGGCCAATGAACCATCGCAACTATCAGGCATGCATTAGAATCGGTCTGTCAGCCCTGTCTTTCCAGCATACAGTACAATGTCTCTGAGAAATGTTGGAGTAGTGAATGAAATGTGAATCAATTTGAGTATATACACCCTGAAGGCTGTTAACTACATCACAACATTTCAAGCTTCCCCAGTGATGGTACTTTATCTCTCTTGTGCAGTAACACAGCAGAGCTAAAAAATGACAATATAACCTATTGTAGGGTGAATCTTTTTTTCTCCGGCTACAAATTAAGCAGTATAAGATTGTCTACCGGGGGTAATAAAGAACTTGTGGTATTTTAAATTTACTGTTTTAAGAGTGCTAACACGGAATAAATATAACACCATCCTAATCTTTAAAAGAATATTGTTTTAAACTGATTTACTTTTTACTTACATACAATTTTTTATGTATATAGGCATTTTTTGTTATAACTATCGTTTACAGAATCAAACCCTGTTTCTGCAGAGAGCAGTTAAACAGAATGTTGAATTATTCCTGCCTATTGTTTTCTGGTTTTAGCTGTAATATATCCACCCACAATTCTTAACAATTACAAGGCACTTTCCATTTTCAAAGTGCTGTACCAATTTAACTTACGCACTTTCCAACACTGCTGTGAGGTAGGCAAGTAAGCAGTACTGTTCCCCTGCTATAGACCGGGGAATAAAGGTAAAGAGGCCCATCACCACTGGGCAAATACAAACAAAAGCGGTAACTTGCCAATAGCCACAGTTCAAATAAGTAACGGACAAAATTATGATGCCCATGAGAAATGCGTTGTTAATAACATCTTGATATTCTTGAGATTTATTGCTTTCTTTGTGTTTTCCAGTGCATCCTTTCTTCTCCGTATTTGTCTGTTAGGCCAGATGCTGCAAAGACTTGTGCACATGCTTAACATTATGCTCTGTGAGTAGCTCCATTGTCTTCAGCAGGGCTACTCAGTATGCATAGAATTGAGCAAGTGCACAGCTCTTTGCAGGATCAGGGGCTTCACTTGCAAGCTCTTTGGAACAGATTTTTTTTGTGGTCTTGTGCGGCACTGAGTACCTCAGGGTGCTAAACAAATAATGGTATTTCTGATATTATTGCTAGTCTTTGTAAAAACTTGGGTTCCTCTTTCCCACCCCAGTTTATTTGTTTCATCTACTAGTTGTATTTTGTCAATTTTAGATTCTGAGCATGTGGGAAATGGCGCTGTCTCTTACTATGTGTCTGTAAGCGCCTAGCTCTGGAGTGCTAGTCCCGCCTTGTGTGACTCTCTCGTTCTTTTGCACAAAAGACCACACAGCGCTGTATTCCCTCCTCCCCCACGCATGCGTGTGTGCATGCACACTCCAGACCCTGTGGCGGCCTCTCCATATGGTCAGGGTTTTGTTGAATTTGAGGGTGGAGACCAGAGGAAAGGAGTGGGTAGGGTGAGGACAAGAGGCTGTACATCATCCCCCAGCTCCACAGGGAATATTCAGAAAAGCATAATACAGTCTGGGGCTGTTACCTTGTCTAGGTAGTCCTTGCCCCTTTACCTCTAGGTCCAGGAGTAGCTATGGCCAAGGGACATCCCTGATAAGACAACTCCACTGGAGGCTGGCTGACAGGCTGCTGATGGTTAGAGCCAGTGCAGAGGCAAAAGTCATGGTCTTAAGTGGTCTCCTGAGATCCCTGCTGATCCTTGCAGACCTGTCTTGTTTGTCCGTGGCTCCAAGGGCAAGCTCCGCTGCCACAATGGGATGGATTTTCTGTGGACTTTTCCACAGGCAGAGATGATTTGGGCTAATAGTTCGAACCCAGAAGTTCTTGGCTTTCGGCCCCATGCACAACCCACCATAGCTGCAAGTCACTGCTCTATTTTCTGCATCTTCTGTAATATTTATAAATAACTTCAGCTTACCTCTGTGATGTACATTGAATATTTCCTGGCTTTAAAGTATCCAGTCTTGGATGGAGCCCAAGAAAATGGACAGCGCAGTTTTCCTGGTGGTATACACTAATTCACGGAAACTACTGCTGCTACTGTGTCTGCACATCCTGCAGAGCAAGAATGGATCTGTGAATAATTCAGTACATTATAGGAAGAGTGTGCAATAATATAGGAGTTTTTTCAGCCATTGGGTCTCCTTCATTCCTGGTAGGGGAAGGGCGGGCGGGGGGGAGGGGGCGGAACATGTGTACCACAGGCTGGTTGATACATTGCTGCTGCTTCTTATATTTGTCATTTGGTGTTTGTATCATTACTCTCTCCCCACTTTTATTTGGCATTCTTTCATACTTGTGGCTTTCACTATCTTGCAGTACACCATATCTCATGATCAGCTGTTGATCGTGGGTATTGTTCATCAGAAACAACTGAGCGGCAGAAACCTGTGTGAAAAAGCTGTGCCGGGAAAACAATTGTTGAATGAGTTCCGTGGATTGAACAAGACTATAACCAGTATCAAGGGCAGAGGGAGAAGGGTTGAAGTAGTGAATTTCCCTTCTGCTTCCCATCTCCACCATTTTGTCTTTTACCAGACAGTAGGGTTGCCAGGTGTCCGGTTTTTGACTGGAACGCCCAGTCAAAAAGGGACCCTGGCGGCTCCAGTCGGCACCGGCGAGTGAGCCGTTAAAGTCCGGTCAGCAGCTCAGCAGGGGCCCGGGGCTAAGGCAGGCTCCCTGCCTGCCCTAGCTCCGTATGGCTCCTGGAAGTGGTCGCCAGGTCTTTGCGGTGCCTAGGCGCATGGGCGGCCAGGGAGGCTCTATGCACCTCCCCCGCCCCAAGTGCTGGCTCCGCAGCTCCCATTGGCCAGGAATCACGACCAATGGGCGGTGCGGGAGCAGTGCCTGCGGGCATGAGGGCAGCGCATGGAGCCTCCATGGCCACCCATGCATCTAGGGGCTGCAGGGACCTGGCAGCCGCTTCCTGGGAGCCACAGTAAGTGCCACCAGGACTCCGCACCTCCCCAACCCCCTGCCCCAGCCCTGAGCCTCCTTCTGCACCCCAACCCCTTGCCCCAGCTTGGTGAAAGTGAGTGAAGGTGAGGGAGAGCGAGCAATGGAGGGAGTGAGTGAGTGGGGACGGGGCTTCGGGGAAGGGGCGGGGCAGAGGGCGGGGCGGGGGTGGTCGGTTTTGTGCGATTAGAAAGTTGGCAACCCTACCAGACAGCTGCAACCAGCCTTCCATCCTCCTAGGTGCAGAATGCACCTAACCCCGACCCACACTTTGTACACTGCTCTGGCATCACATAGGTACCATAAAAGAGGTGCAGTGGGCCTGGTGATAATTTTCCCCGCACAGGCGCACCACAAGGTGAATATAAGTGGCCTTACCTTGTCCCTTCACAGGCCTTAGCTTGCGGAGCCTGATAGGGGCCGGAGAAGACGGAATGGGCTGCACCCTGGCCAGGAGTCTTGGCCATAGCACAGTCCATACACAGCCATAGGAAAGTTGCCATAAATTAGAGCAGAGCATGGGGACTTTTCTTGCTTACCACGGGGGCTGTTTTAGTCCCTGCAGCAGCCCCAAGTTTGTGTAGGAAACAATCCTTCATTGGCAGAACCCTGCTGGCTGGCCCAACAGGTCTTTATTTTTTATTTATTCCAAAAACCAAATTCCTTTTGTGGTCTTGAAGGGATGTTTGTTTTGAGGAAGGAAAAGGAGGAAGGGACGATGGGCCTCGGCCATAGACCCGTTGTGTCTTCCATCATGCTTAGGAAGAATTGCTAAAGCAGGGCTAGTTGTGTCACACAGGTTACAGAAGTGAATCTCTCTGATCAATAAGGCTCATTGAACTAACGAGTATTGAGTTCACCTCTTTGTTCTAGTGTTGTTGTTTTTACAGTAGGTGTGTTTAGCTCTGCTTTTTTCAGTATTGCTAAGATGTTTCTTTGCATCTTCCCTTTGACTGTTGAGAAATATTCTTGATGAGCTTTCTTTGTCCAACGTTAAAATGAGCAGTTGCCAAAACTCCCATGTCAAGTTTGCTTAGCCACAAGAACGCTAACTGTACCGTCCTGATATCTCTGAAAGTTCAGATCTCTCCACCTCTGTCTCATCTCAAAGCTGTTGTGCTTGCTGCTCAGCATTGCATGAGCGTATGCGCTGGACCCAAACCCTGCTGGGAGCTGGCAAGCTTTCTTCTGATGGCTGGAACCACAACCTCTGCCTGTCTACAGGCTGGAGCTCAGTGAGATTGAGCATACTGCACAGGGAGCAGTACTGGGGTGGCTGGTGGATTTCCTTTGGGCTGACGGGCTCTTTTGTGGAGTTTTTAGAAATAACACATCATTTGCACTTTTTGATCTCAGGATGACACCAGATAGTTGCAGTGAGTCAAGTTATAGAAGTAGGCAGAATGGTGGGCATGTGCCAAGAGCAAAACAGTATCATTTTTCTTGTTGTGCTGCCTCTGCCAAAATGTGTTAGGTGTCGATTTTTATAAAGCCCTCTTGTCTGTTAAGCACACAAGAAAGATGAAAGGAAGGGTGCTTACAAGGTCAGTCACCAGGCTGGAGGGTCACTCCAGCTGAGAGGTAGCAATTTGAATTTGACCCACAAGCAGAGAGGACTGTCGGCTTAGGCTGCCTAGCCCAACCCTTCATGTATAACCATTTGTTGTTCCCAAAAGAATATATTTTACAAGTAAATGTAAGTTTTTCATAACTTCCCTGAAGCAAGAGCTGCTTCAAGCCTAACTTAGTGGTTGTAGCAAATAGGATGTTTTGGATTTTTGTTTAAACAGATTTTTTTTTAAATGTATTTACATTGCAGCAATGCCCACAATCTGCTAGGCACTTTCCAACCACCTCTGTCAAAAGAGCTCACAGCCTGAAAAGATTAGAATAATTACCCCAGGATATTTATTTTTCTACTGCACTGACATTTGGGGCCCAGTCCTGCTACCCTTTAATCAAGTGACTAGTAGCCTTTATTCCATGCAGTGACTGGGATTTCTCACATGAAATGCATTCCCATTACAATCAATAGGATTTCTCACACAAATAAGAGCTCATGGAAAACCAGTGGCCTTGGGATTATACTATTACCCGTTTAGCATCAACAGTGTGTGTTTTACAAAGATCAGGCCCTGCAGTACAAAAATATCAGTGCAGGTGGTGGAGTGGATCAGCTGTTCAGCAATGAAAGAACAGCCCTTGAAATGTGAAGAGTGCTTCACAATGAGAAAACAAAAGAAAAGTGTTTTATTTTATTTTTTTGCATATCTAGAAAACAAACCAACCCATCTGGGATAGTCCTTAGTTCTGTAACTACAGGATGTAAGATACAGCTTTCACAAAGGGCTTCTCTTCTATCAAGTGGCTGTTACCCCCTGGCACTCTGAGTGGGACTTCAGTCAATACGTAGTGGTTGCTCTGCCTTTGAACATTTGTGTTAACTCCTGGTTTGGTAGCAGTATGGACTCTGCATGATGCCACAACCAAAGCCTGGCCATCCCCTTGTGGAGAGGAAGGCCGGTGGTTAGGGCTAGTGTGGTGCTTGGGAGATGTGGGTTCAGTTCCTTGCTTTGCTATGGATTTCCTGTGTGACCTTGCCCAAGTTACTTAGTTTCTTTGTGCCTCAGTTCCCCATCTGTAAAATGGGGATAAATACTTTTCCCTACCTCACAGGGATGTTGTGAGGAAATACTTTAAAAGATTACGAGAGATACTATGATACTGGGGGCCTTATTAGTTCCTAAGATGGATAACCAAATTCCTTGTTTTGTTTAATAAATGGAAGGATCTTCTATCTGAATATGTGCCAGAAATATTTATTTTTCAATTAATTATCACAATAATATGTTTGTTGTAGTTTAAGGAGTAAATAATTTAAATATTTTTGTTTGTTTATAATATTTTTTGTTGATAGTGGGATAAAGAGAGATCTTTACAACATGCCTGAAGGTTTGTTTGTTTCTCTTTTTCAAGATGTTTTGTCCTGGTTTGCACACAAGACGAATTCATCGCTGTCTTGTCTTTTTCCCTAGCAAAAGTTAATATTGCATTAATAAGTAATTGCACGCGAGAGGAAATTAGGTCTAATGTGTATGTTTATGCAAAATCTGTGTTCTGAATCACAAAAGGAAAATCTTAATTTAATTCGTACCTAAACTTCGGAATCCACCATTTTAGAAAATGGCCTCTAAATGTATCATGAGGCTGCTATTTTATAAAAGAGAACAATATTTTCCCTCTTAATAGAACACACATTCTGTAACTCATTTTCGCACAGGGTGAAGAGGAGTTGTAGACTGTACCAATGTCCGTTGGTCCCTCTTAGCAAAACTTTAGTAGACCGAAGGTATTAACCCATTGTGCCCTAGTGAATCTGGCATGTTATAGCCTGAGGCAAAAATGTGTGGTGAAACTGGGACACTAAACTAATCAAATCAATATCAATCTGTATTTAAAAATACTGAGATATACGTTACAGTGATCATGAAGGAAGGTCAAATGTCTGAAATGTGTGTGTTGTATTATGTGGCACTAACTTGCACTGTTACAATTGAGAATCTGACAGAGTTTCCCACATTTGTAAAAGGGATGCTCTGGTTTAAAGGCATATATATATATATATATATGCCTTTAAACCATATATATGCTTTAAGCCCATATATATATTCTTTCCCACTTAATCTAGAATCCTGCTATTTAAATAGTTAAATTACATTTAAAAACGAGCCATCTTCTGCCATAGAATACACCCAGATAATTCCTAGTGCCAGTGATGGCTGTGTAGCAGCTAGGCAGTGGGCCCTCAAGCTCGTTGATCCCTTGGGTGCTACTGGAATCCAATGAACAATAATAAGTCAATGGGTGCCAAGCATGTGCATCAAAAAACAAAGTCTGGTTCAATATCAGTTGCATGTGAGTTTCCTCTTCTTTCCTGGCCAAAAGCCTAAAGGAGGTTTGAGCTTCAGATGGAGCTTTTTGTCATCAGACTATCGATCTTCTTTCTCCACCTGCCCCAAAGAAAAATCCATGGTGGATTTTGCTCCACACTAATTCTGTGCTATCTACAGGTCCTGTCAGGATGGCAAGTCAGACCCAGAAGAGGGTCTGATTTAATTCATTCTACAGTTTGTCTTTTGTTTGGTAAGAGAGGAAGTTAGGGTCTTCAAAGCCTACTGTTCCAAAGACCTACACTGACCAGGGGCAAAACTGCTATTCTATTTATAATTGGCTTTCAGCTAAATATAAAGTCTAAAATATACAGGATTCAGGTCCCAGCTCTCTCAAATTTTGTTTGAACTTTGACCTTGGTCTCTCTATGTGTCTCCATTTGTAAAATGGAGATGACAATACTTTACTTCCCTACCTCCTAGGGGTTCTTTGAAGCTATTAAAGATTGTGAGTTGCTAAGGTATTACTGGAATGGTGTTCACATAAATACCTTAGATAGATAGATCTGTTCAGACTGGATTTATCCTCTGGTCTAAGGCAAAATTCTCCTATTCAGTCCGTGCTTTTATATGCAGTATTCTGCACTGATTCCACATACAGTACTCCCACTGACAGCAATAAAAAATTTGATGTGTGGAATAAGTGTATACTATGCATTGGGTTGTAGAGGAGAATTATGCCCCAGGATGAAATACTTTTTTCCTGAAAACTGGAGTGGGTGACAGGTTACTTGGAACCAATAGTAACCTTGAATAGAAACTATTTTTCGTATAACGGTTTCCTCTCTCTTTTTTTTTGTTTATTGAAAAACGATGAGCAAACTTTTCCCAGAAAACAGGAGTGTTTTTATGGCCACAATGCCAAACACGCGCAATAATTCTTTTCCGGTGCTGCGTTATGTACTGTTGATTCAGGGATGGGAAATTGGAGCCAGGGCTGGCCAAGTGCATGTGGAGCTAAAATTCTCAGACTGCACCTCAAACCTTTACCCCTAGTTTAGAGATCCTCATCGTGGATCTATTTATGGAGTTCTTGGCAAGTATCATCTCTATGGACTTGTAGGGAGCCTGAATTAAGCCAAAAACACTTCTGTCCTGTGCCTATTTTTCCCTCCCTCGACTTTTCTGGTGTACCCATAGCTGCTAATGCCAGCCAGAGACTGGCTCTGGATCAGGTCCCTGGACTCTGTTTCACACCAGAGCCCCCAAAAGGGAGGTTGATTTTTGTTTTCTTGTAATTTTTATTCATATCTAAATACAACACACCTCCAATTATTAAAAATTTGCAATAGATAATGTTTACAGTATTTTTGGTGTTGCAAGTCAAATGCTTATTTTAGATCGATAATATTGGAATACAGTAGAACCTCAGAGTTACGAACTGACCAGTCAACCACTCACCTCATTTGGAACCGGAAGTATGCAATCAGGCAGCAGCAGAGACAAAGAAAAAACAAAGCAAATATAGTACAGTACTGTGTTAAATGTAAACTACTAAAAAAGTAAAGGGAAAGCAGCATTTTTCTTCTGCATAGTAAAGTTTCAAAGTTGTATTAAGTAAATGTATTACATTTACATTATTGCTTTACAAGCATGTTCAGAGTTATGAACAACCTCCATTCCCGAGGTGCTCATAACTCTGAGGTTCTACTGTACATGACCCATGCCATGGTATTGTTGTTTAATAACAGGCACTGCTGCAGGTCCAGACCAGTTCTGAACCACTTGAAAAGTAAAATGACTGGTATCTTTATTATTTTTGGGGTTTTGGTATGAACGTAGCACATTATAGAATAAGGTCATGAAATTCCAATGCTCCAAGTTAAGTTTCTTTCTTCTATTTGAATCTTGGGAACAGATGAAACAGCACAAAGAAGCAAAAACATTCTGGAGTTTGTACTTTGTCATGTCATTGATCTTAGTTTAGCTAGTAATTGGCTTTAATGCACTGAATATTTCCTATTTGTGTTCTTCAATCTCACATTATCCTCAATATTACAGTATTTATCACCCAAAATTTCACTCTTACTCTTGTGCGGCACAGCAGTTGAGAACTCTATATTGAACCAGTATATCATTTCCTCATTGATGCTTTTCTAATTTTATGCATGTGCTTGTTTAAAAAAAAAAAAAAAAAAAAAAAAAAAAGCTGAGTACGGTTTATGGGAGAAGATAATTCCGAATTTTCTTTGAATTCCAACATGCAAATCCTTGGCTATTTTTAAAATGTCATATAATTAATTACATGAGTCCATAACAAGCAATTATTACAGTGTTAAAGGAATACTGTCAGATTAAAATATTTATTTTGATAAAATGACCTAACTTTCATTACTGAAAACCTCTTAGATTTTTAAGCCTAAAATAATCTTTAAAACATATATTTGCTGCATATATTATTTCATTTCATTGCATTTTGCATTTCTGTCAGATTGAACTGACTAGAAAGAATAAGTGAAACAGAACAGCCTAGTCATCAGTCCAATTCCTGGTTCTTGGGCACGTGAATAGCGTTGCTATGCGTGTGTTTCCGTCACATGAAAGGAAATGTTAATAGGGTGCAAAATTTCACTATAAGAAAAAGTAAAAGCTATTTTGTACTTGCAGCCTAAAGTAGGAGTGTAAGAAATAAATAAACTGACACAAAAACACACCTGGATTGTTATCAGACCTCCTAAACCCTGAATACACTCACAAACAACCTCTATTTTTGTTGGTAAAAATTGGAAAAAAGCAGAAGTGCCCTTGGGCTAAGATTTTGTATACAACACTGCAGGTCTGAATGAATTATAAGCCACTGAAATGTGTATGTTTCTGTTTGTTCATGTGTGTATGTGTCAAGGGGTGGACTTAACGAAATTGCTAGTTGACCTTTGGATACAGCAGCATTAGTGATTACCTCTGTAATAATCATCCTCTCCTGTGTTATGTGAGAGTGGAAATTGCAGCATTACAGATTACTTCTAATTTTATGCATGTGCTTGTTTAGCAGCAATCAATCACTGAAGTGCATGTTGTCTATTTGTTTAGGCCTTTAAATAGCTAGTAGAGCTCATGCTGTATTTGATGGCATATAATGTTCAGTGCTGTCAGGGCAGATTATGCCATTGTAGTGGGGAGATGTGCAGCAATGCAGCAGCCAGGTACAGCTGCAGTCTTTGTGCCCCCAGAGGGGTACAGACCGCTCAAGGTTAGTGGTCCCAGTAGTGCTGACTTACTCAAAGGTGTTTGGGTCATTGTTCAGATGCAGAAGTGTGGCACACAGTGCTCTATTTTCCCCGCTGTTCTCTTGGAGACGTTCTGGTGGTACATCGCCTGCCCAGAGATCTCACCGTTGCCTCCAGTGAAGAGCTGTGCCTTAAAGGGCCAAGCACATGTCTTTGGAAAACTGTTGATTTTGGACCCACAGTGAAATCAAGTGTGTTTGTGAAATTCTGAATATGATTGTGGGGATGGGGGGAGGATATTGTGGCCCTCTAAAATAAATCAGGCTGTGAGTGGATTTGACAAGGGGTCTGGACAGGTTCAGAGCCTCAGGCCAGAGAGATGAATGGACTGAGGGGGCTGAGACGAACAGTGCAGAGCTTAGAGAAGGAAATTGCAAGGCAGGTGTAATAAGATCAGGTCATGACCAAGGGATCTGAATTTTGAGGAACTAGACAAAAATAGCAGGATTTAGCATTGATGAGAGAAAAAGAAATGAAGAGGCCACTTTACGTGTTGGAGGGTAATAAATACTTCATTGTGCTCAGGGGTTGATAATGGAGAAGAGGCGTCTTTAAATCTGCCCCAAATGAATAATGATTGAAGTCACTATTACCTGATGCCTTATTAGCAACCTTTATGAAGACTATTCCATGTCTGTGCCATAGATTAGCATTGTTACCGTTGTTGGCAGTCTCAGTTGAGAGAGAGGCCAAGGACTGAATGGACATAAATAATTAATTACTTCTCCACTGCAGAAGTGATCTCAACAGATCCATGAGCAGCTGTGTTAACAGAATAACATGGACGATGTTTGCATCGCTGCCCCTTGTCTGTTGTCTATGCCATGAATAAACAGATTATCTCATTGTCCATGTTTTAATCTTTCACCTTCGATAAGGACTAGATCCACTTTTTTTACCCTTTTTAAAGGAAAAAACAGTTCTTCAATTTTTATCATTTATTTCTTTAAATTCCAGATTATTGCCTCTTCTCCGTTTGTCATTGTATCCAGTCTTCTCTGGCTTTTCCGATGATCTGTAAATTCATAGGCACAGAGGCTGTCTTTATTTTTGTGTCTGATACAATGTTGAGCACACTGTTGGCATTTAACTGAAAATAACATACAGGTTAGAAAGGGGAAAGAAGCATGTGTTTTGTTCTACGTTAGATTTAAACTAAGGAAAAGCACTTGCATAGGAAACAAGTAGATAAAGCAGATTTACTTGTCAGGAGATTTCACACTAATATGGTGATTGAGATTGTCAGATACAAACTCCCTAATTTCAGAATTCTGAAGAGTGCTGAAATTGACATTTAATAAATCTTTAGCAGAGAAAAGCCAACTGACGGTAATGTCATAGGTAGTTTTTAATTATTTGTATTGCAGTAACTCCTAGGAGCCCCAGTCATGCACCAGGATGCCATTGTGATAGGTGGTGCAAAAATACGAAACAAAAAGACAGACCGTGCCCCAAGGAGCTTACAATTACTGACTGTGTATTAGTGCATGCATGTGTGTAGGAAGCAGAAACCCAGATCTGAGCAGACCTGGAGGAAGAGAATCATAGAACTGGAAGGGATCTCGAGAGGTCATCTAGCCCAGTCCCCTGCACTCATGGCAGGACTAAGTATTATCTAGACCATCCCTGACAGGGGTTTGTCCAACCTGCTCTTAAAAATTCCCAATGATGGAAATTCCACAACCTCCCTAGGCAATTTATTCCAGTGCTTAATCACTCTGACAGTTAGGAAGTTTTTCCTAATGTCCAACTGAAACCTCCCTTGCTGCAATTTAAGCCCATTGCTTCTTGTCCTATCCTCAGAGGTTAAGAAGAAGGGAAGTAACTTTAAAAAAAAAAAAAAATAGAATGGTTTATCATAGCAGTTACCTATACCAAGGTTGTTCCTGATTATGTAAGGCAGTTTTTGTCCTCTAGTCTGTAGTCATAAGCAGCAAGTAGGGTTTTTTTTTTAATTATTTTTATTGCTTCAGTTTGATGATGCTTCAACTTTAAAGCTTCAGCTTTTGACACTGCACCAAAGCAGAAACCTTTATCTTTAAAGCTTCAGGCTGCTAACTTCAGGAAGGAAAGAAACTGGATAAAATATGTACAGCCTGGTGCCTACATGACCTAGGAACCCAAATCCCATTTTCAGAAGTGGCTGAGGCTCCTATGTACCTAAGCCATTTTTGAAAATGGAACTTGGGCTCCTAAATCACTTAAGTACATATGAAAATGTTTCCCATTGGTTGGATTTCAGGATTTTGTCTCTACTTCTATGCACACAAAATTATGCACCTACAAACTTGCACCTGCACTCTGGAAATGCAAACACCTTTGGGCCAGATTTTGAAAAGAATTTGTTCTTAATAGGAGCTGCTGGGTGCTGAGCCTTCTGACTGTTTCATCTGGTGCCTAAGTGGGAGTTGAGATCTTCCAAAAAATCTGTCTCTGTATGTGAACCAACACTTATGGCACCCTATGAATAGCCTAGATGTTCATGGGCATGTGAGGAAAGATTAAAACAGTTAAAATATGCATCTTTATAGTTTAAATTGAATTACAGTTAAGGAAGGGGAAACATATTTGTCTACAAACTCTTGAAGGGCATGAAATCAGGAAAGACAAGAATTATTTACTATAGTTTAAGAGGGTATAACAGTTAGTGGGAAAGGGATTAAATGAAGGAAGTGAAAATTTAGGCTGAATATCAGGGAAAACTTTTTGATACATTTAGAATAAATAATCTCCAGTGAGGTGCTGGAAGCCCCATTGTTTAGGACTTTTAAACTAGATGTGAGAAAGCACTAGGAAATGTGTAACAGGGACCAGTCCTGCACTGTCAGGGAGATGGATTGTGATGCCTTATATGTCTCTTCCATCTCTGGATCCTTTGATTCTGTGTAATATGAACAGCTGTGGAGGACTTGGATGTTGGCTTTGTCACAGGTTGATTTATCTCAGAGGAAGGCTGATCTGCGACAGAAGACTCCTGGAAACCCTAATGCCATTGGAAGGAGCTGCCTTGAGGAAAAGCTCATGTCACCGAGCTCCTTTCTGCCAGTATCACTTTTTAATGTTTCTGGTTTTAGAGGTCCACACAGTGCACAGGAGTTAGTGCAGTGCTAGAGCTTATGTAGGTTCCTGCATTACTGCAGATGGGGGGGGGTGGGGCGGGGGAAGGAAGAAGATAAACAGTTTCCAGCCCATACTTTGACTTTTGGGGCTTAAAAATTAACAAAAACTATTTTACCAGATTGTTAAATCTTAATCCTGGCAATTACTGGTCTGTTGGGAGGGCTCCATTTAACGATGGTCCACTGGATAGGGCAGAGGACTAGGAGTCAGGAGACTTGGGGTGAAATTCTGGCCCCACTGAAGTCAATGACAAAACTCCCATTGACTTCAGTGGGGCCAGGATTTCACCCCTGGGTTTTAATTCCATCATTGCCATTGACTTGCTGTGTGACCTCGGGCAAGTCACTTCACCTCTTTGCCTCACTTTCCCCATCTGTAAATTGGGGTAATGATACCTACACACCTGGTGAAGTGCTGGGGAATCCATGGAAGAAAAATGCTATGTAGGCTTTAAATCCTACATATATTTATCCCTGGCAGGCTTACTACAGGAGGAAAAGGTAGGGTTCTCCCGACTGATTTTGGATAGCTGTTGAGCGCTTTCCTTCCCTTCCTGATTACTGGGTTATTTTTGTAGTGAGTAGGTGTAGTCATCAAGGCACATTGCTTTTCCCTTCATCTCAATTGCTGCCTTCTGATATGGAACTGATAGCCAAGCAGAACTCAGTATCCTTGTTCTGTGGCTCCTACCAGTTATTCCCTAGCTGACTGGCATTCCGCGACTGCTAGGGATGTATTACTTCCCGTGTGGAGGAGAAAATATTCTCTGCAGCTGTGGATCCTAGGAGATTAGCAGTGCTTCTCTGGGGCAACAATTGCAGAGGATATTTACTTCTCAATCAGACCTTGTGCTGCTATCAGATACACACATTTTTAGTCAGTTTTCTGTAATAGCCAGTCCCTCAACCCTTTCCAAGAAGCTGTTTGTCATCATGGAAACAGAAGTCCAGTTGAGAAGAGCAGATGGTCAGCTCATTTCAGATCAAGTAGGGACGCTAGATTTGTGGATCGGTGCTTTCAAGAAAGCTGGATTTAAGATTTTCAATTTGCCCCTATCTTTGAGACAGTGCTGCAAATTTCAGCCTGAATATCACCCCATATGGAAACAATATGGATTGCTTAGTAGTTTTTATATATGCTTCCAAATATGGTACAGCATATCTATAAATAACAAATAAATTTATAAACAAATAAATATTTATAACAAATAAATTTATAAACAAATAAATAACAAATAAATTTAATAACTGGGTTCATAATGTATCCTCAAGATACTCACTATTGAATCAATACAACTTCTTTCCATATTTTAATATGAAATTGGGCCTGTTTTATGTAGTGTGCATGGCACATACTTTGCATGTGTGAGGAAGAGTGAGAACAGTCAGTGTGACCAAGCATTTAAAATTAACCTAAGAGGAGGGGAGTTTGACTGTAAATGTGTTACTAAAAGTCCCTCCACAAGTTAGTTCCCTCTTCTTTTCTATTTGTAGAACTAAATTAAAGTCTAGGATGTTCAAATACATTCACATTACAGAGGAAGCACACTGTAAGAATGCACCAAGGAAGTAGTATCCCCGAATTCTACTACACCCAAAATGGCATTGAATCATTTCAGCTTGTGAGTGTAGGTGCATAGGAAGGAACATGTAGGTTTGGAGATGGTGCATGCATAAACTTGGTTGGCCAAACCCACGGATCCATATGTGCACTCCAGTTGAATAACTTATGACACCTAAGTGGTTGATTAGCCTGTGCATATGTCGTGTAATATTTTCGTCACACCTGGAGCTGCATGCCAAATTACGGAAAGTGGTGGTGGGAAATTAAGCACTGTATGATAGTTGTGCTAGCAACAAGGCCGTTAGCACACTGGTGTCATTTAGGAAGAATTCATGATATGCAAATTCCAGTCACATGCATACTCTAAATATCAGGCCCCTTTAAAGTATTTCAGGTTGGACACCCAAAATCACTAGTCGCTCTTGAAAATCTTGCACAATGGTTTTTATACCATGACATTCTCTCCTATTATAGGTGATGTTACTTGTTTGCTTACTGGGTAGCTGGTACCCATCACTATAAAGAGTGTGTGTGTGTATAGTACAATTCAGTGGGTCATTTATCCTTTCTTTTTTCCTACATACTGGATTGTTACCCATTGTTGAAAACGCTCAGACTTTTGTTCCATTCTAGTGTTACGGGTTTAGATCACCTCTTTGGCATTGCTTATGCTTGTTACTTGCCCTTTCCGTCCATCTCCTACTAGCTGTGTTCAATATAGGCTGTTTGACTGATGCTTGCCTTTGAAAAGCCACAATCTGCTACATATGCACAGACAGACATTGATAATGCAGATTGCTGAGTTTGTGAGTTTGATGATACTTTTACCCCTTTTATTTTCACCTCCTTTTTAGACTGTGCACTCTCTCCCAAGGACAAGTCAGTGTTTGGCCTCTTTGCTCTTTGGAAAATGCCAGTGGTGATATAAGCAGTTCCTTGCTGTCAGTATGTCAATTCTCAGTTGGCTAGTGCAGCAATAGATTAAAAACTTAAGTGGGTGGAAAAACGGGTTTAATTAATTAAGATTGGTCATAATTATTTCTAATGTTACTTTTCTCCAAGGACACGAATAGTCTCCCATTAATATGCTGTATTAGATTGAAAAAAGACTAATTTCTCCAGAAAGGAAAGATAATTATATATAAAATGTTAACCAGTAATAGTCCAGTTAGATATTTCTCTGAGGAAAAGAGGGATTTAACTTTTGGCCAGCATTGTACATAAGTCATGGCATGCACTAAATAACACCAGTCATAATCCTGCTTTTGCTTATACCGATCCAATCCTGTGGACTTCAGTGGGATGGCATGGAAGTAAATGAGGACAGAGTTTGCTCCATGGAACGTTGAACTATTTTTTTTTACACATAAAGAGATCGGCCCACAGTATGGCACTGAACCTGTATGTTCTAGAAACCCACACAATAAAAGTATTTGCCTGTCACGAAAAGCATTTTCATGACTGTCTAAACTTTTGATTAAAAGCCTTTTACACAGTCATATTAGCTTTCTGTCTCCAGGGGCTACAGAGAGTAGAAAATCTGATATCCTCTAGAAAATTAAGCTCCTGCCTTCATCTTCAATATCGCTTTCTGCATCTGTGTCACTCCTTTTGGTGAGTGCTTGCTAGGAATGCTTTTCTTGAGGTATTTATAACACTGTTTATCCTTAAAGATGTATTATTTTTGAAGACTAAACCTTTTGTGGTAAAGCTCTCCTTTTTATCTCACTTTTATGATCTATCTGTACCTGTCAGGTATGAGACATTTGACACGGCAGTAATCTACTGGAATGAAAGCAGACTTGCAAAAGAGTTTAATTTATTGCAGATTTATGCAAGTTTTTTAGTATAGCTTGAGATACTCATTTTTGTTAGGTCTTCTAAATTTTTCATAACATAAGTGATGATTCATAGTCTAAAATATATTGACCATGTAAATTCCCTGACTGAACAAACAATGTTGGTAAAAATATTAAATGCATGAAAAAAAAAATCCAGCCGGAATGGTTCTCCAAGGTACATGTACATCCATAAATCATGAAAAGACAGAGAATACAGAACTGATTATTCAGCTTTTTAGAGGTGTTCTTTTACCTAAGGTGCAGTGCTGCAGATTAGTAGGTTGTCCAGCTGATGATTTCAGTCTGCCTTGGCTGACACTAGGAGAGTCCAAATTTTGTTTTGGTGGGGGCTTGTTTTTCTTTTTCCATTTTGCACAGTGCCTCATAGAGAAGTTGTTCAAGTGCAAGCAACTCCCCGTCGCTGGCAGCTCAAACATGTTCTGATGTTAAAGAAAAAGGAAGAAAGACAGAATTAGGGCACAGGTGTACAGTGGTGCCCATAGAGCCATGCTGTGGCCATCCATCATGCTGGCTCTGAACAGTCCCCTCTTGATTCAAAAAAATGTCTCCCTCCACATGAGAAACCTTCAACAGGTATAAGGTGAGAGTGCACAGGGCAGCAATTATCTTAGCTCCTTTAGGAGTCCTAACCTTTAGTCACAGGATTGACATTAAAAATACTACATTTACCAATAGACCACACACTAATGTCTGACATAGTAGAGTTGTTTCCTTTCTTGGCATAGAGAAATGCCTGTGGTATCTGAAGGTCTGATCGTACTTTCATTTGGATTTTTGTCATTGACTTCAATGGGAGTAGGACTGGACCATTAGGTTGCAAGGTGTGGTAACTTGGTAAATGTTGCTATTTTTATTGGGGACAACAATAATGGCTTTAGCAGGTATGGAGGCTAATCCTTTTTCCTTGTTCCTTCAGCTGGTTCAGTATGGTTTTCTCTTATTCCAGTATCTTATCTCCGTTTAACCCTCTTCTTCATTTACAGACTATATAATTACACCATATTATGATACAGTACATGCAGTGGAAAAAGGAAGGGTTCTGTTCTTTATTCTGTAAGGTGTTCAGTTTGATCACAGAAGACAAAGGGAGGCAGGAACATAATGACCCTGTGGGAGAGAAATTACTACAGGAACTACTTGCATCTGAAGAAGTGAGGTTCTTATCCACGAAAGCTTATGCTCCCAATACTTCTGTTAGTCTTAAAGGTGCCACAGGACCCTCTGTTGCTTTTTACAGGAACTACTGTATTTAATTATGAAGGTGATACGATAGTATCAAACTGCATAAAATATGCCATCACAGCAGTGTGCATGGAGTTTTATTCTATTGTCTGCCAATCATGGTTAACGTTTAAACAACAAATAAGATAGACATAACTGAACCAGAATCTAAGGTCCACTCTACATTACAGTCATATCAGTATAACAATGTCACTCGGGTATGAAAAAATCAACACCTCTGAGAAATGTAGTTATACTGACCTAACCCCAGTGTAGACAGTGCTATGTCATCAACATAGCCATCGCCTCTCACGGAGGTGGATTAACTGTGCTGATGGGAGAAGCTCTCCTGTCGGTGTAGGAGTATCTTCATTTAAGTGCTACAGCAGCGCAGCTGCGCCAATGAAGCATTTTAAATGTATACCTGCCCTAACTCTGTTAGCAAATCTCACAAATTGGGAGGGAGGGGGAAAGCCATCATGAAACATGCTAAGAAAGATCTGTTTAGCATCATAGAACCAAAGAAATGTAGGGCTGGAAGGGATTTTGAGAGGTCATCAAGTCCAGTCCCCTGTGCTGAGGCAGGACCAAGTAAACCTAGGCCATCCCTGACAGGTGTTTGTCTAACCTGTTTTTAAAAACCTCCAGTGATGGGGATTCCACAGTCTCCCTTGGGGGCCTATTTCAGAGCTGATAGTTGGAAAGTTTTTCCTAATATCTAACCTAAATCTCCATTGCGGGAGATTAAGCCAATTACTTCTTGTCCTTCCTCCAGTCAACATGGAGAACAATTGATCATCCTCCGCTTTATAATAGGCTTTAACATATTAGACTATTATCAAGTCCCCTCCTTTTCCTCTTTTCTCAAGACTAAACATACCCAGTTTTTTTAATCTATCCTCAGAGGTCACGTTTTCTAAACCTTTCATCATTTTGTTGCTCTCCTCTGGACTGATCCAATGAACTTTCCTCTACATCTGCAGTCCCATATTTGTTTGTTAGACAGTCATAAATAGTTTAGGATCATCAAAATTAAAAAAATAGAGCTTTTCTCTTTCAAAATAATCTGTAGCTGGCAGGGAATAAAACTGCCATCTCAGCACCAATAATAGAAAAAACTGCCTTTAAAGATCAGAAATATATCTCTCTAGGCGTCAGCTGGCATGCGATATTTGGGAATATTTATTCCTTGAAATATTCTGGGTGTTCATATGCAACATAGGAATATAGTTAATTCTACTTCTTATTCTCGCCTTCCTGTGGCTGTGTGTGAAATCCATCTTCTCTGCTGCTGTCATGTTTCTAGCTCAGGAATTGCTGTAGATGCATGCACAGCAGCACTTAGACATTTTTAGAAATTATTTTGTTTTCTCTTTTAGTTTTTCTTCCAAGCTCCATGTGTCTTTCTTATGCTAAGGTCTTTCCTGTTGTGAACATGAACTCTAAAGATTATGCTCACGTTGTGACCAAGTAATGCCACAGGCTCAGTTGTGACCTTCAGTTTCACCAAGTACACTCATCATTTTGGAAAGCAAAACATTACTTTATGAGCCATGAATGAAGTGGTAAATACAATCTTTGGGTGACTCTGCACCTCTCCACACCCCTGCCCCAGTACAGAAAACAAAGGAGAAACACATTTCACTATTTTTATCATGTGTTGAGAAACGTTTTGTAAATCTGTAGGTTCATCTGTCTCTGTGGATGCAGCCTTCAGCGAGAGACAGTGCAGAACAGCCTTTGGGCAGTGAGGAATGTGTTTCCATAGCTATATCTCTTTCTATGCATTCTGATTCCTGTTTTCTATGGATTACTTCAGACCTTCAGTAGTGAACTGACTTGCAAGTCATAAAACTGCATTACCCTCCTCCCCAAGACTTAGGTAAATGCACATAAAAGACAAAAACAAACTTATAAGTAGAGGAATTGCCTTTTATATCCAACATGGTTCAGAATGATAGATTTGCAGCATTACATGGGACAAACAGGGTAAAATTCTGGTTATATATATTCAGAAGAGATTCTGGGTAAGGGGTTAAACTTAAAAAAGGCAAGTATTTTATATGATGTAGCTGTTTGCTGAAGGAGAGAATAACATCCCCTCTGTGGTGTCTCTGTACTTTACAATGGTCTTTTAGCTTCTTCAATAGGTTTCAGAAAGAATATTATAGTATAAAAAGTTCCCACATTGCTTGTATCATAATGAAACTGAGGTAGATCAATATCCCACAGGGAACTGATAATTCTTTTTTATTCCAAACAAGGAAATGTTTGCATAATAAAACTACATGATTATTCAGGTAATCACAAATGTCTTACTTAAACTGTAGAAAGGAAAGACACTGAAAGTTAAGGGCACCTTAACGCTCTCACTCTGCCCATTTGTGCTTGTATAATGAAGCATAAACAATGCAGAACGTCCTAGTCATGTTTAGAATCTCCATCAAATCATAGACATGAGGCAATTAGAAACTGCAGTGGGACATTTCCTGCATTGACAGAATCAGGAATATTAGAGATTAGGGTGGTGGAAGGAGGGGTGCGGCAGCATGCCCTGTCTTGAAGTGGTTTCCAACCTATACAGGTTCAATGGCTTTCAGCTGCCCCACTAAAAAATTGTTCCAACATCACTGTTAGAGATGGGAAAGAATGGTTGTCTAGTCCTTTTGCATACCATTGCAGGATTGTTCCAGGTGATATACTTTTCAGTGTTCTGACCCTCATCACTCTTGAAAGAGTCTATACGTTGCTGTTTATCTTTAATGGTACTTGCCAGTCTCTTTCCATATGTTTTAAAAGATTAGAACCACATTTTCCTTTTTCTGTTTCTCTAGAACAGTGCTTCCCAAACTGTGAGCCATGAATGTTTGAGGGGGGAAAATAATCAGTATGCCCCTTTCTGTTTTTTTCTAATAAAGAGACTGTTAAGCTAGGCTTAAAAATCATCTCCTCTTACCTCTGGGTCTGTGTCCCATGCTGCAGCCGCTGGGGCTGGGAGCCTCTCTGTGCCCTCCAATCCTGCAGGGGGTTGTCGTGTTAATTTAGATGGAATAAATGGGCCCAAAGAGTCAAAGGCATTAGCATGACCCTGTGACTGCCCAACCTTAAACAATGTAAAAAAAAGTTGGGGGGTTGGTATACAGAGACCTCAGCCTGCTTAGTACCAGGGCAAACACACCATTAAATATTCTTTTAATCTTTCAAAGAAGGAAAAACAATTCAAGCATTTGAAATGTAAAGTAGTAAGTAGGGCTTTCATTTTAACAACATCCTTTGTTTCCTTTCCCTTTAGCTGTAGAGAGTTTTCAGAAGGTACCCCCGCTCCTCCACGTAGCAGTCTTTTAGATTGTTTCAATGTTTTTTTTCACATTATTTCAATACAGCACAAACCTAGTGCTGTCAGGCCAGATTTTTCAAAGTATTGAGGCACCTAAAGATGCACACTGGCACTAGGGTGACCAGATGTCCCAATTTTATAGGGACAGTCCAGATTTTTGGGTCTTTTTCTTATAAAGACTTCTATTACCCCCCACCCCATCCCAATTTTTCACATTTGCTGTCTGGTCATCCTAATTGGCACCTAGTAGGATTTTCAAAAGCACCTAACTCATTTATTTCAATAGGAGTTAGGCATCTAGCCGCATTCTTAGGCACCTGTGAAAATGTGGCCCATAATATATGAGTGCTAATGAAATACTGACAAACCATAAAACCACTGGATGTCAATATTAAATTAACTGATATCATGACATAAAGTCCTGTTGCTCATGGAATGCCACTAAGTTTTTTTTTGTCAATTAATAATTTTCAGACCAAGTGAGAGAAGTTGGCAATAAGTTTAAATACAGAATATCTTTTTGCTTCTCTTTTACTGTGTCTGGCCATCTGTTTAATTCTAACCGCATGCAACTATTCGTGCCCAAAACTAAACACACAAAATTTATCTTTCTGTTTTTCTAATAATGTTCTTCAATGTCAATCAAAGGTTACAGACCATTATTAGAAGGTATATAATCTTTAGCATAAAGCAACACCAGGCGGGATTACAAATGAGGACATTTACATGAAAAATATGCAATAGTTAATAACTCCATTAATTTGTTTCCAACAATATATAATTTATTTGGAGGTCACAAAGCTATTATGAGTTTTTGGAAAGTTGTGTGAGTGGATTCTGTATTTGGCACCTGCATATTAATGCTTTTAATACACTGTGGGAGTGACACTGAATTATGTTTCAAAATAAACAAAATAAGATGTGGAGCTGGACAGGAGGGAGAATAACTTTAAGAAAGCAGCTTCAGGATTCTGAGCTGAAAAGTGGGAAAGGTGTTTCAGCTCTCTTCTCAGGAGCACTATGGGTATTTCTTTTACACTTCTCTTGATGTATATTATGGAATAAGAATGACACTGTTATCTCCTTCACTTGATTCTTCTAGTCCTGTTCCCCGCCCCTGCATCCATCCCTCTCTTGGAACATACTTGTGCATCATAAGCTCATAACATTGAGGTTTTTGTATGAAAACATCAAGGCAGAATTTGGTGATGTTGCATAAAAATGTCATCATTTTGAGTCAGGAACCTCCATGTCGATCTCACATCACAATGTGGCGATGTTTCATGGGTGCAAAAAGTTACTTTGTTACCGATGAGTATCCCATAAGTACTATTTTAGCCCTGATTAATCGAAAAAATCCCTGCAACCTCAGGAAAAGTTGCAAACTGCACAACTTACATCATACATGACATCTTAACATCTTGAGAGGGGGCAGCATAAACCCTTATTGAACCTTCATTATTATGTCATTGTCCTTTAAGCTGATTAGAATTGCTTAGAGCTCTGGATAAGCTTCATGGTTATTAACCATTGGTGAATTATTTTTAAATATCTAATAAATACCCTGGCACTCCAGGTATGAGGCTACAGAGGTCAAGTACATACATAGAGGGGCTGTTGCTGAAAAGTGGGGTGTAGTTCCTGTAAAATGCCTATTGACTGTTATGGGAATTGGGGGCGCTTAGTTGGGGGTGCTCTCCCACAAAGAGATCAGCACCATTCATGCCTGGACCCTGAGTAATTTAATATTGTAAAGGTCAATGAAACACAGTGGTAAAAATCTAAATAAAACAAGATATTTTTCAGTCCTTTCCAGTTGGCACCCTGCTGTTGTAAACAGGTGTCTGTTCTGCAGTGAGACCATTGCTGTGGATCTCTGAGCCCTGGCCAAGTCACATTTGGAGTCAGGGTGATTGTCATGGTCATAGTCTATCCCCTCAGCCACCTCATCTCTTATGAGTTTCTCTACAGCTGGGAACAATCTGGGCATGGGTCGATTCCTGATAGTTTCAGGAACAAGTTAAGTATCTAAAATCTGCTTTTTCACACTCAATCAAGAGTTAACTCCTTCATCCTGTGTCAGGATCATCTAACATGGACCTCTGGGCCCCAAATGCCTGCCACTGAACTATGTTTTTTTTTGTTTTATTGTTTTTTAAGGCTGCAATTCCAAAGCATTCATCTACAGATTCAGACTTAAGAGAGCATAAAAGTTCATATTGATTGACTAATGGTCTCCATGTCTAATATGGCTATTTCTACCTATTTCTTTATATGAAAAGTTGCTTAGAAATCTATTTGATGCTAGCAGTTCAGAAAATGAGGCAAGTTGTATTTGAGAATACCACTTCAAAGGGTTTATTGATTTGGGGGGTTTAATTGAACGTTTCGTTAAGGGCCTTTGGTGAGATTCTTCCTTCAGTAATTCTATTGATATATAGGGCTTTAAAAAGGCAAAATGTCTTCTTTTTAAATGATTGACCTTCTAGGGCAAAAGTGTCAGTAACTGAGGAGTTTGAAATCCACAGAGTAGATTGAGGCATGTCCTAACCAAGTTTTTGGAATGTAGAAGTCTCTGCTTCTGGCATTTAGAAATGGATTTTAATTATGTTGCAAGAAGCAAAATATATTATTGTGTCAGTTAGATCTAATTTACTTGAGATTAGATAAAATAATCCTTTTTTATTTGTGTGTGTACTTCAATCAATTCATTGGGAAGACAGAATCTTATAGTTTTTGGTATGCTTTTAATGTGGGTTGTTAGTCTTTAAAAAACAACCCTGGCCAGAGCATTTATTTTGTTTTAGTTTTTCCTCACATGTAGTTAATTTTGGGGGTTCAGATTATAAATTATTATAATTGTGACTATGTGGAAATAACATACAAAAATAGGATTAGCAGAATTTGATTTTTATTTTTTATCATTTTGACAGATAATATCAATGTTTATTTTTAAGCATTTTGTTTTATTTTTATCAATTTAAATGTTCACAGTTGTGCAAAATTATAGGTTTAAACATTCCCCCATTTTTACTGATTTTAAATTTTTACAGTTGCAGGAAATTGAGGGCAGCAGACAATAATTATTTAATAACAGTAGAAGTTGAGATTAAAAAGTTAGATTTATAACCACTAACCTACAAATTGTTAACATCACCTGTCAAAACATACAAAGTAAATAGCCTTAAATCAAACTCTAATCAGGTCGCACACAGCATTTTTCTTACTTTCCATATCTGAGGATTTCTGTTATTATCGATGGAAATATTTTGTCATTGGTTTGTGTGTGTACAGTGAAACTGGGGTTTACTGACATTTACCAATAAAAATTAAATCCTTCCAAGCCTTAGGGTACATCTTCACTACCCACCGTATCGGCGGGTAGCAATCGATTTATCCGGGATCGATATATCGCGTCTCGTTAAGACGCGATATATCGATCCCCGAACGCGCTCACCGTCGACTCCAGAACTCCACCAGAGCGAGCGGTGGTAGCGCAGTCGACGGGGGAGCCGCGGCCGTCGATCCCGCGCCGTGTGGACCCCAGGTAATTCGATCCAAGATACTTCGACTTCGGCTACGCTATTCGCGTAGCTGAAGTTGCGTATCTTGGATCGATCCCCACCCCCAGTGTAGACCAGCCCTCAGAGTGACCAGATGGCAAATGTGAAAAATCGGAAAGGGGTGGGGGGCAATCAGTGCCTATATAAGAAAAAGTCCCAAATATCGGGACTGTCCCTATAAAATCAGGACATCTGATCATCCTACCAAGCCTACACATAAAGGTTTGTTTGTGTATGTCCATGCATGTGCATTATTCACCAGTGTTGAGCCATGACTAAATTATGCAGTCATCCCAAGGGAGTGTGGATAAAACCAGTGAAACACCTCACACCATCAGGTATTCTCTATATGATAGATGGCACCATCAGGTATTCTCTATATGACAGGAAGGCTGTTACAGAGACATTTATAGAGCTTTTAAAAATGGTATTGGATTGTTTATTATATCCCTTTGTCTGTAAAGGTAGGCTCCATTTATTACCTTGGCCTGGATTCATCCTCTTAGATCCATGCATGGAGGGGACTGTTCATACACTGACCTCCCCTCTCCTACATAAAAGGAAGGATCAACTGCCACTCAGCACTACATTAGCTCCATTCCAACGCCATGGAGCATCCCCAGAAAATATCATTAACCTGAGTGCACAACCCAGGAGTCCTGGATACAACTGCAGCCACAGGTTAGCCCAGTTCTTTGAAGGTACATGACAAATGCAGTTTGCACATGGTTTTGGAATTAATTAAGATGGTTCTGCAATTTATTATACACAAACCACCACTATATATGTGTATATATGTGGTGGATGTTTGTGTGTATTGTAGGCGGGGCTGGTCGTACTGCCTATTAATGTTGTCCAATATTTCCCATTACAAGACCTTGCTTTCAGTTGCTTATAACTTTGCCAGACTTTAACTGAGGCTGAGCAGTCCTTTCCCTGCAATTGCAGCTTAGAGCTACTGTGCAAGGCCAGACACTGAAAAGAAGATTTGTCTCTCGTATGCTCTCGTTCACATGCACACACACACACTGCCTGATTACATGCAAAGGGGTAAGAGCTGGCCTTAGTGGGGGCGGGGGGAGTAGATTGGGACAAGGGGCCTAAGAGCAGGGGAGACACATGACTGGGACTGGAGCCTGCTGGGGAGAAAAGAGGAAGACTAGTAGTGGGAGCCAGGAGAGAGAATGATTCATAGATTTTTTTTTTAAAGGCCCAAAGGGACCGTTTAATAATCTAGTCCGATCTTAGAGGAGACTTGGACTGGCTGGGCAAGGAGACTGGAAGCTGGGGATGGAAATGGGAGGTAGGAGAGAACTGGGAGCCAGTGAGTGGGGGGAGACTGAGATTGAATGAGGACCCAGCAGGGAAGACTAGGACTTGGTGGACAAGGACACTGGGACTGAGAACTAATGGGTGTAGGGGAGGGGAGACGGATCTAATGAGGAGTCAGGGTATCGGGGGAGAACTGGGACTGGCTGGGTAAAGAAACTGGGACAAAGAATGGGAGACTGGATAAGGGGCACAGGGAGGGAGACTGGGACAGGGAGCCAGTGGAGATGGAAAACATAGTTTGGGGGTTGATTATCCCCTTCCTGCCTAGAATTTGTTTATCGTCTTCTGGTGACCTGTCTAAACTTACATACTTAAAAAACATTGTTTTCAGTATACATACAGAACTCCATACATGTTATCTGCACATACGTTTCACAATGATTGTCATGACGTGCTTTCAGTAGAGACTTTACATGACCCCTTTTGGTGAACCCAGGGGGATCCCTGTAATCCTATGTACCTGTGTGCCCTCAGTGGGTATCAGGAGATTCTTGGGTCACAACAAGAGACTTAGTTTTGTGGATGGCGAGAAAAGGCTGAATCTTACAGATGTTGTGCAGAAAGAATTGGCAAGATTTAGACAACCTGGATATGAGGATCTAGAGAGGGCTGAGTCAAAGATAAGTGACTGGGAGGATAGTGGTTGACGACAGTGACTGAGAAAGGATGGGAGGGGCTATCAAAATATATATATATTTTTCTCCAGATCAGTATATTTTGTGCTACAGAGTGACACAATATGGCAGTTAAATACCAATTGGCCCTTTCTCTTCATTAAGTTTGGAGTCTGAATTTGGATCCTTTTCTTCACTATGACATATATCTAGCTAGCTCTTTCATTTGTACTTAATAAGTACCAATCCAGTCCTCTGGGCACTGTGCAAAGCATTTAAAACAGGACAACTCAATAGCTGAAACAATGTCAAGCGCACATTTCCAACCCAACACTACAGCCCACAACAAGCTATTTGCACAGTTTTATTGCCCAAGAAAGACACGCATGCTTCACATCCCAACATGAGATGGAATCTCCATCTCTGGAGATATTTAAGAGTAGGTTAGATAAGTGTCTATCAGGGATGGTCTAGACAGTATTTGGTCCTGCCATACGGGCAGGGGACTGGACTCGATGACCTCTCGAGGTCCCTTCCAGTCCTAGAATCTATGAATCTATAAACATTTCCCATCCACCAAAACCCAGCCCTTCAATCAGCTACTCTCTTTACAGTTTATGCCCCTACTCTTTCTGTACCTTGTGTCATGGATTTGTATGTTTGACAGTGCACATTTAGAAACAGTAGAATGCATGAAAAAAGTCAACAGCTGCCACTCATTTCCAGGTAACTACTCTTTGAAGTATTCAGGAAAGCTGTGATGTCTCCTATACCACTCTGTGATACTGGCAAATACTGATTTACTGATGGCTACCATTGTATTAGGCTGCGGGGGACAGTGTGTAGATTAAACTGAATCACCATTGCAAACAGAGTGAGATTTGATGATTTCCCCATGTTTTACATGGTAAAACATTTATTTTCTCTGTCTCCAAATATCCTACACTTTTTTGTGAAGTCACTGATTGTAATCTCTCCTTTACAATGTGTATAACATCAGCTAAGCAGTTGCTTTGCGCAGAATTGTTTTGGGGTTGTCACGTAGGTAAGCAATTCAGCACACCGTCAACAGCCACATTTCTTCAGTTAGGCTATAAAACTGATCTGACTTGACAGCCACTTAACGCAGCTAACCTGTGCCGCTTTGTTTATACCTAATCAAATATTTATGACCAGCACAACATGTTCAGAGCTATTAGAATGCTCACCCTCATAGCTAACTGGCTACCAATTAAAATGAAGCGTTGATCACCACAAGTAAAGTAATATCTTGGTTTTTTAAACAAATCCAAAGATTTGCAGTGCAGTTTTATGAGGGTGTTTAACATGGATGGGTGACGCAGACTGCACTCATAATATAATAGATTAATGTTTTGTGGTACGTGTGGATATTAATATTCTTGGTTTGCCTAAGTTGAAGGGCTAAAGTTAATGTTCCTTCTTCTATATGCATATGTGTATGAATAGTATTGCACACAATCATGACTGCCTTCCCTGCTCCCACTGCAGGAAGGGGGCATAAGGTGCCTCCTAACTCCCTGCACAGGTTCCCAACATTACTGTTTTATGTGCTCAGCTGCAGGTGGGTGGAGGAGAGCAGCATTCATGGGGCTATTACTTCTATTGCTGTGCAGAAGGCTGGGGAATGGGCTCCAGTGTCATCCCCAGCATGGCAGCCAGCACAGCTTTCGAGGGGGAACAGGGGTGAAAGTAACTTAAAGGACTTACCGGTACACCGGAGTGCTGAGTGGGGCGTGGCCTCAACCGGAAGAGGCAGCTATGGCTGGGAGCCCCAGGGCCTTTAAATCACCCTGGAGCTACCCAGCTGCAGAGGCGGCTGGGAGCCCCAGGGCTCAGGGGCGAATTAAAGGGCCGGCAGCTCTGGCCACCGCGGAGCTCTGGGCCCTTTAAATCACTGCCGGAGCCCTGCCGCCGCTACCCCGGGGCCGCTGTGGGGGGGCTCCCCGCAGTCACTTCTGAAAATGGCAGTTAAGCAGTTTTGAAAATTTTACCCTTCGTCATTTATTGTCAAAAATAGGAAGTATTGAAAAATAACTTAAGAAGAGAACCGCTCTTTTAAAAAAACAACAAAAAAAAACCCCCTACTCACATTCTGTTCCTGATCTCATCTCATTTGATTTAGATTTCTTCAGACTATTAAAGGGGCAACCCAGATCCCAAAGCATTTATTATGGGAACTTCATTATCCTTTGCAAACTGTAAGGAAAGGCTAGGGTGCTGATGGCTTTGGGAAATCTTGGAAAGTCTTGGCATATTCCTTTTGTGGGAGTGAGAGAGGAGCCCATCAGCCCTGCAATAGGACTTAGATCGAGTTTCTAAATCTGAGGTGTGAATTTCATTTTCAGTTAAGCACCATTTTAAAATGAACGTTCATTGAATTGCAGAAAGTGAATCTGTAGCTCTTCTTATTTTATATGTTGCTGCATGGTTGCTGCTAGTGCTGCTGCTTTAAGACGCATTCCAGATAATGCAAACCCCTATACTGCTGCTACCAAATTGGTAACATTAGGGTATCAGTCAGCACCAAACCTTACCCTATCTTATTTCATATTACAGTTCCTATACTGCTTCCTTAAGTTGGCATCCCACTTTTCTGAGTTTTCTGAGCCTAGGCTCCATGGACATGGGTGCTTTATCACTCCCTGTGATGGAAAAATTAGATTACATTTGGTTATTCTCAATGCTTAGTCTTGTACAAATGGACATTCTTCATCAACCAACTGGTCATTTACAAGCACGAGCTGTTTCCAGTGCACAATATCCAATGAGTGGAATAAATTGTTATAATTGCCCATCAGTTTATTTTATATATGTAAAAGCATATTGCAGGAATCATGACTGATGCCATAATGAATGGTGACAGGTAATTAACTTGTAGTGTGTCCGTCACACACAAATAAATGCTTTGCAGGAAATGCTGACCTTGGATTAAATCAAAGGGTAGAAGCTGATTGCTTAGCCATATGTTAACTTCTGGGTAACTAGTCACTGGAAACTAACTCAGTCGTGAATTTTCCCCACCTCAGCTCTCCTCCCCATCCAGTATTTGGTTGATTTGCAAGACAGACTGTCTGAATTAAAAGCTATGTTAAAACCCCTGGATTGTACACCCTATGCAACCTCTACTGAGAGCCCTTGGCCATCCAGCTTCTTCTCCATCTCAGAGTGGATTCTTGTAGCTGTGCACAGTCCCTCTTTCCCCCTCCCAATCGCCACATGCTCACCAAGAAAATTAGGGAATGAAAAATTCATACATATAACTTTGAAGATGAAAAATATAGTAGTAACTTTGTTGTGGAATTTCTGTCAGTTTTACTCACTATATTATGGAGTGTCTCTGGGAATTCTAACCCATGAGCACAGTCCATACTCCTCATTGCTAGTTAAGTTAAATCAGGCACGGAGGTGTTATGTCCATTGTTGTTTGACCTGTGAAGACTTCCCTACACGAAGGCAAGGTGCCATGCCACCTTTCCCTCAAATGGGTTTTGATTAGCACAAGAAACTCTAACTAGTTATCACCCTGTTTCTGACCTTAACACTTTGGGGAAAAGAAACAGTAAGGTTTTTAGCCAGGCAACTTTGGTGTCATCTGGACTCTTTGGATTTTCCTCACCCCTTTCAGTTAGGCTTTCGATCAGAGTATGGCATTGTGTTAGTCTTGATGGCTGTTGCTGCTGATACTATTAAATCTGGATTCTTTTCCCAACTGCTATTGACTTACTTTGTGAACTTAAACAACTGACTTAACTTCTCTGTGCTTCAGCTACCCCATCTATAAAATGTAAATAATATTTTGTTATATATAACCTTTGTGTAAAACACTTTGAGATCTATGGATGCAAACGCGGTATACCAAGCAATTACGCACACCTTTATACTAGGAAATGCCTTGGCTGACTATGTAGCTCTGCAGATGTATTATTCAAGGTGTCAATTTTTATCTGTAAAGCTGTAGGCGGTTTGGATGCTGGCCCTCTGAGGGAAATTTATTTCTCCCTGTGAACTGTCATGGCAGCTGGTGGACTCAAACCAACACTCCCATTAAATATCTGGGAGTCAGGGCTGAACAATCTCAGCACTGGGCCATTGAACCCGAATTCCACTCCATTTCAGAAAAGGCCAAAAGAATGATTGAGACATGTTTCCCAATCCTTTAATCTCTTTAGCTTATCAAAGAGAAGGTTAAGGGTTAGCTTGATCAGTCTATAAGTACCTATATAGGGAACAGAAATTTGCTAATACAGGCTCTTCAGTCTAACAGACAAAGGTATAAAGGATCCAATGGCTGCAAGTTGAAGCTAGAAAAATTCAGACTAGAAATAAGGTGCAAATTTTTTAATAGTGAGGGTAACTAACCATTGGAACAACTTACCAAGGGCTGTGGTGAATTCCCCATGAGTGGCAATTTTTAAATCAAGATTGGATTTTTTTAAAATGATGTGCTCTAGTTCAAGCATGAATTCAGGGAAATACTATGACCTGTGTTATACAAGAGATCAGACTAAATGATCACTAGGTGATCTGTCTTTATAATCTATGAACCAGCTTGTCTGACAATGTCAGAGGTTGTTAATTCAGCACATCCCTCGGCCCGCACAGCTTCCCGCAGCCCCCATTGGCCTGGAACGGCAAACCGCTGCCAGTGGGAGCTGCGATCAGCCGAACCTGCGGACGCTGCAGGTAAACAAACCCAAGCAGATTTCCCTGACGGGCCGTGTGCCAAAGGTTGCCGATCCTTGCTCTATGCCAACGGGAGAGAGCTATCCCATCGGCATAATAAAACCACCTCCAGGAGAGGCAGTATCTATGTTGGCAGGAGAGGCTCAAGGGGGTGGCTTATTCACACCCCTGAGTGGTATAAGTTATACTGACATAGCCTGTAGTGTAGACAAGCCCTGGGAGATACAATTGGGCGCATTTTAGAAAGTTAAGAATAATCAAGTATTTCATTGTGATACAGGCTTCATTGAGGCTAGAATAAAGAGCTTGGTTGCCTTGACCACTAGCAATAGAAAAGTGTTTTCCCTCATGTCAGAAGCTCAAAACCCCTTATTACCAATGCTAATTGATTAAAAAAGAGGCATTTAGTGTGAATAAATAGGAAGCTCAGCGCTTAGCCTTGTCCCATTCTTGAGCCCTATTTCCTTCAGGAAAAGAATATAGGTAGCTGAAACAAAACTGCACTTAAAATCTCAGCGTGGCTTTTGGTGGGGAAAACCCAAACCATATTTCTGTTCCTGTTGATTTTCTTCCCTTGCATCAGTCATCTTCATTTTGAGCCTTGCTAGTCCTGCTACCCCTCCGGGATGTCGCTGGGTGTGTTACTGTACTTTGCATTGGCACCTTTAAGAACAATTAATTGATGTTCACTGATGGGCAAGCTCTTGTTCTCCCTCCCTCCCAAAATTTCCTTTTTTGGAGACATCCACTCCGCAGTGCTTCTCTTTTTGCACAGTTGAATGCCAGTAAATGATTGAATCCTTGCCTTACCTTTTGTTTGTTACTGGCCAACTCATTGAACTGCATATTCTTAAAAACAAGAAATCCTTTCTTTGTGGGCAATTACCTGTATTAACAATGTAAACATAGACAGGTGGTTGTTACATAAATGAACATGAAGTGCTATAGCTATTACCTTCTTTTCTGAGAATTAAGTTGTATGAAAAGGCTCTTTGAAAGGAAATGAGATGGGATACTCTGCATTCATTTTACATCAGGCAAGGCCATCACTCTGACATAATTACAGTACAGTGTATCATGGCAGCATCCAGACACATGTTACTGCAGTAGTACAATAGATTTCTGGTTTGATATGGTGGGAATTTAAATGAGTGATACGTGTAAACCCTGGGTAGACTAGTGCATGTCAAATAATCAGTTGCTGTAAATGAGGATTAGAATGCCGTGGTACACTGAAGGCTTGTCTACACTTGCAGTGCTGCACCAGTGTAGTTGCGCTGCTGTAGCATTTAGTGACGATGCTACCTGTGCCTATTGGTGTAGGTACTCCTCGAGAAGCCCTCCCGACCGTCCACATAGCACTGCCTTAGGGCTTAGGTCAGTATAACAACGTTGCTCAGGGGCATGGATTTTCCACAACGCTGAGCGACAGTGAACGGGGGGGTCAAGGGGCCATGGCCACATCACTTTTACCTGGGGGGGGAGGGAGGAGCAGGAGGTGGAGAGGAGGGTCTGGGGGGTGGAGAGGCAGTGCACAAGCGGAAGCTCGGGGGAAGGGACAATGTGGGGGCAGGGCCTTAGGGAGAAGGGGCAGCATGAGGGTGGAGCTTTGGGGAGAAAGGGTGATGTGAGGGCAGGGGCTTGAGGGGAAGGGGAGACACGGGGGTTGGGCCAACATACGGGCACTGGTGGCCCCCCACACTTTTAGGGAGCTTCCATTGCCCTGACAAATCTACCAACGTAAGTTTGTAGTGTAGGTCAGGGCTGAATCTGGGATGGTGGAGTAGGTTGAGGGGGGAAGGAGTGCTGGCATAGGGCACCAGTAACTAAATTCCAATAGATAAATGTACAGATTTGAAGCCAATAGCTCCGTATACATGTGTATTACCTGATTTTATACATTGATGTAACATTTTCAAACCTGGGTGCCTCAAGATGCTTACATGGAGGCAATGAGGCCTAGTGGATAGAGAACTGGACTGAGACTCAGGAGACTTGTCTTCCATTCCTGGCTCTGCCATTGGCCTTGTAGGTGAACTTGGGCAAGTCACTTCCCTCCTTGTGCCTTAGTTTCCCCCTCTGTAAAATGGAGATAATGATACTGACCTCCTGTGTAAAGAGCTTTGAGATCTACTGCTGAAAAGTGCTATATTAGGGAGGAGGACAGAGGTGACTTTCTGTGGCCTATGGTAGTATCTAGAGACCAAGTTGGCTTTCAGCGCAAGTCAGAGTAAGACCTTGAGGCCATTCCGCCAACCTTGCTTTTTGGAGTGTGCTCTGGCTACTCGCCCTCCTCTCCTCAACCTGACACTAAAATAACCTTTCTGCCAGAAGAGAGGGAGTTGGGGACATGGAGCTCACTGTGACAATTTTCACCATCAAGGATCCCCTTTCACCAGGAACATGTCTGAGCTCCACAAAGCAACTAGAAGAGGGGCTGAGGGCATAGTCTTACCATTTCATTTTATGCTGAAATGTAATGAGTCATTTCTGAACATATACATTCAGGCAAGTGCTTCTCTTCTTCCTTTTTTTTCGTTTTGCATATTTTTAAAGGAAAGTTGGAAGTCTGAAGAAGAAAAAAAGCAGTTGCAAAAGTGAACATTATTTTCGAAAGCTACTTTTTGATGTGAAAAGTATCAAAATAATTCAAATCTAAAAATCCAAGTTTAATGCCGATATTTTTCTTCCTTTATGGGTTTGCCAAAATTAGCTATTAAAAACCATGCAACACTATAAATAATGATTGATGTAAGTGATTGAGTCAATATATTTGAGTTAAAATGCCACTTTACAAAAGACTTGTTAGTCTCTCTCTCTTTCCCCCTTACATCTCCTCTCTAGCCTCCCGCTAGTTTTCTCAGAAATAGGGAGTCATTTTTCAAAGGAATTGAAGCCACTGAATAGTCAATTGCATCAGTACTAATGCCACTGCTAGAATGTATTTATTTCTTCAACTTTTTAAGCATTTGCTGCTGCTGAGTGGACGCAGATTACTGAACAATAGCAGGATAATATGAGAATTTAAATCTCTCAGGATATTAAAAATATTAAAGTTCTTGTGGCTTTAAAACGGAATAGTTTTAGTGGGATATGTTCAACTCCTTTGATGTTGAAATAATGGCTATTATAGCTGTTTCAAATAACATTAAACAGAAATGATAACTTAGTTCAAATCTTGGCTGTTGGTAAAAATTCACTTTCTGGTAACCCTGCCCATCACTGCCACTCCAGTGCTCTTGTAGAAGGAGGTTCCCTACCTTCTAGATCTCAGGCAGCCTGTGCGTGATTCACTGTCATGTTTTTGATTTTGTATTTAATACTTCTCCATGTGTAAAATAGCCTCTTGGGGCCTGTTCTGAAATCCATGGTAGTCTGTCCATTGATTTCAGTGGGTTTTGGATTAGATGCATAGAACGTTGAAAACACAATAACTTTACCAACCAATTGTTTTCCTTTTCCATTTGGCCAAATATTGATTTTCTCATTTCCCCTTGTGTGCTGAATGGAGCTTGGCTTAACATGACTGCTTTTGTTCAAGGACAGCTTCAACACAGGGTTCAGAGTGTCATGTCATTTTAGAGCAGTGATACTCACTCCTCAGTGATTCAGGAGCCAACTTAGTGATCAACAATACCCAAAAGAGCCACAGTACTGTGAATTCATTGTTTCATTGACTATAGTACTATATGTTCATATTTAAATGGTATGACTGGGGAAAATGACTGACCAAGTATTATTATTTAATCAACTACAATTGGTTAATAACATAGTAAATGCATCCTGATTGGTTAATAACTTAGATTGGTTAATAATTAAATCACACACTGTTTTAATATCATGCGCTGCAAAGAACCACAGCAGACACAGTAAAGAGCCACTTGCAGTTTGCGAGCCTCAGTCTGAATATCACTGCTCTAGAGCATCTCTGTGCAACAGCAGCAGCAGCATCACAGCTGCCAGAATGGTTTTGCAAATTATATTTGTTCGTTGCTGCTGAGGAGCAACCAGAAAAAAATACAGTTCAATTTCTGTTTCTTTGAAAAATAGGGTCCAGACCTGAAATTCTTTCTCAGTCCATGCTCAGGAGAGAAATCTACCATTTAAATCACTCTCATTTAACTAGCATTTCAACCCCCACTTCCACTCTGCGACTGATGCCAACCTTCATTGAGCATTGGTTCAATTTTTGTTTCAGCATATTTGTGCTTTTTTCCCATGCTGCCCTTTATGCATGGAAGGAGCGCCCATAAAAATCAGCAAAACCACTACAAAGCCCCTCTTAAAACTCACAGGTGTCATGTTATCTACAAGATGCTAGACAGTGCCTCAGCAGTGGGGGGTGTGCTGTGACTGCTGCTTATAATATTAAACATGGTTGTTTCTAGGGTGACCAGATGTCTCGATTTTATAGGGACAGTCCCAATATTCAGGGCTTTATCTTATATAGGTGTCTGTTACTCCCCGCCCCGTCCCAATTTTTTACACTTGCTATCTGATCACCCTAGTTGTTTCACTGTTACCTTGTCCACCCTCCTTCCCTTCCATTTGCTTTCTTCATCTGTTCTCTCTTGCTGGATGCCAAGATTTAAGCTCTTTGTGGATTTACATGTGTGCAGCACCTTGCACAGTGTGTGCCTTGGACCCTGACTGGGGCCTCTAGATGCTACTGCAACACAAATATTTTAAGATCATCACTGAGATAAGTGGGGGCTGCAGTGGCAGACAGATCTCATCATTCCCCTTAAAGGGGTGCCTCCAAGCAATAAAGGATTGCTCCATTTACAACTCTGTGGATCCCCCAGTAGCAGCCATGGATCTCCTTATACTGCACAGGAGAAACCAACACAAGTTACTCTTCCACTCCTCTGAGGGAAATCTAGCAGGCTGCATCAGCAGCTCTCACACCATACATTGGTGGCACTCAAAGTAGGAGCATAGTTATGGTGATGGCTACCAGGGATCCTGTGGCTGTAGCCATCCATGTTCCCTTGCCAGTGGTGCAGGAGTGACAGCCACCAGCAGAAAATGTTTAAAAGCTAAATAAGTACCTGAAACACTTAAAGAGCCACTACTCAAGAAAGGGTTTTAGTTCTCCTCTTAGCCTAGCTTTACGTAGCCATGATGACTTCATTCATGTCAATGGAGCTACTCCTGATTTAGAGCAGTGAGTGAGATCAGAAGCAGAAAATACCTTATTTTAAACATTAAATTTGAGTCCTAAAACAACCTGAGAGTGTCCCTTTAAGGTTTCTCAAGCTCAGTGCTAAAATCTTGTCCATACCTCTTTTAATTGTTCCAAGCAGAGTAATACTGAGAACTGTGGTACCTGTCAGTACAGCCACAGATAGAGAAGTTGGGAAGGCGGGGGAGAGTTGTATAGCAGACTGGGTAATTGATTACTATGTTAATTAGTGTTGTAAAACCCCATCTGTCTTTACAGATTAAATCTTCCCCAACCTCAAAAATTGGGGTAGGGGGAGAAAACAAAATCCATAACAAATACAAAATGGGGGCCCAATCCTGCTCCTATTTAAATTACTGGCACTTCAGTGGAACTAAGATCATGCCTTAAGAGAGAGGTTGCATAGACATCTTCTGCTCTCAGACTCTTGTACCTGGCTGGTGTAGTTTTCTTATCATCAAAGCCTTCTTTCTGAAAGTGCATAAACCATAGGAGACCTTTTGTAATAATCAGTTTTCTTATTAACAGTGGAGGGATTTGGTATAAAGGGTGTCAGAGCAGGGGAGCCTTTCCTGATAAATAACACTCACCTCTCTCTTTTCATTCTTTTTTGTTCCTTCACTAGCCTCCTGATTGGGGAATTCCCCTGTGCTCAGTTTCTGTCTTTTAATTGTAAGCTCTCATCTGTTTTGTTTTTATTCAAGTTGGTGATGGCAGAGATGGGGACAGTAAAGATAAATTCCTCACTTCCCTTGCTAAACTGTTCCAATGATTAATTACTCCAGCTGTTAAGGGTGTGTCTGAATTCCCATTTGAATTTCCATTCTAAAAAATTTCTTCTCTTCAGATTGTAACCTCTCAGGGCAAGAGCTGTCGCTTACTACCCTTGTTCAGCACCTTGCACAATAGGGCCCTGATCTTAGTAGGGAATACTAGGGGCTATAATGTTACTACTACTACTAATAATAATTTCCAGCTCAAACACTTCTATGATTGTAGAAGTGCACATTGTTTTTAGAGAGAGCAAGGCAATTGTCTGTCTTATCTGCTGCTATTTGAATTTGGAGAGTAATAATACCATAACTCTTGCCTTCCACTAATTTCAGATATTTATGGTAATTTCAAAATGCCTTGACAGTCTTTGCCACTCACTCCCTTGGTTTCTTACAGAAAACACAATCTGCAAATCAAGAGTTGCATTATATTGTGGTAGAAAACCATTCTTTATCTACCCCCTCTCTGCCCCCCCCCCCCAAAAGCAGTGTGCCCGGCTATTTAGTCCTTATCTTGGGCAGAAATGTTAAATTCTTACATACACCTTTCACATTCTTCAAATGCTGTTTAAACAGCAATACACAGTCTCTCTTTTCCATTGAATAGCCTGTCTTCATTTCTTCTCTTCTGTTTCCTTACTAAGGCTTTGGAAATGCCAATAATTTTATTTTATTTTTATTTTGTTTATTTAATTTAAAGTCTGGAGTTGGTCTAACTTTTTAGCATCCTCTTTTCATTATTCCTGTTAGCAATATGCAATTTGGGAAATAACTCTTCTGAAGTCATTCTTCTCAAGCTGCCCTGGAATTTCTTGATACATTGTTTTGTTACATGTAGACTGATAATTCTGCATCTAGAGGTAAGCAACAATCTGTATCTAGGGAATGTGAAGAGCTCCACACATATCTAATTAATCCATAGGACCTCCCCCCCCAATGACTAGTTAGCATTTCTTTAAGGACTGCTGTTGTGGCATTGTTCTTTAAGGGCATATGGAGATGTTTTGTAGATCACTCCAGAGAAAAAAGAAGCAACTCACCCAAAAATCTCCAGTTACCAAACTTAAAGATGAATTTTGCACTTAAACCTATTTGTATCTTAAAATACTCCTCAAACACAGCACTTCATCGTGGCAATATCATTCAAGAAATAACATTGCTTTAAAAACAAGGGGTGGGGGAGCCCAAGTGGTATGAAAGGAATCCTAAGATATTCTGTAATCTGGGAAATGATTCACTTTACATGTAAATATAAAATGGTGATTTCAGCATTGACATTTGGGTTCTGCCTAATGCCATGGGGAGCTTTGTTCAAAAGAAAGCTGTGAACAGAAAAGAAAAAAAAAGAATAACAGGCATTGTAATGCCCTTGTTTGAGTATATACTGTACTGGTAAAAGATCAAATGTTTCCTTCTGTGTCCATAAGTAGTGGGAAACACAAAACTTTAGTTACTAGTTCACTGAGTGCTGGCTGGCTCAACAGTCGGCTCATCTCCCTGCCTCAACCCCACCCTATAGTTCCAGTGAAGTCAGTTGCTTTATACCGATTTACATCTGTTAGTGATCTGGCATTGTGTTAGAACAATGGGAACTTCTCCAAGGTGTGATGGGCAAAATTTTCAAAAGGCCTCATTCTGTGTTTCAAAACTGACTTAGGGACTCAGGAGTTTATGTCCCGGGGGGTTGATTTTTTCTCAATGAGACTTAAGCTCCTAAGTCACTTTTGAAAATGGGACTTAGACTCCTCTTCAATTAGTAACATTTTCAAAAGTGCCTTAATCCAATGGGTTTGCAAACTAGCATGTCTCATTTATGTTTTATTGGGCATTTACTCTTCCTTCTCTCTCTCATATTTCTTCTGCTCCTACGGTTTTTCCCACTTCTCCCTTTTAATCTTCTTGAAGTAGCTCCATTTAAATCCATGAGGGTACACTGATTTACACAAGCAAAGGATCTGATCCCAGATTGTTTTCCTTCCTTGTGTGTAAGGGTACGTCTACACTATGGGATTAATCCGAATTTATATAATTCGAATTTGGGAAACAGATTGTATAAATTCGATTGTATGCGGCCACACTAAGCACATTAATTCGGCAGTGTGCGTCCATGTACCGGGGCTAGCGTCGATTTCTGGAGCGTTGCACTGTGGGTAGCTATCCCATAGCTGTCCCATAGTTCCCTCAGTCTCCCCTGCCCATTGGAATTCTGGGTTGAGATCCCAGTGCCTGATGGGACCAAAACATTGTCGCAGGTGGTTCTGGGTACAGCCTCACCCCTCCCTTTCTCCCTTCCTCCCTGCATGAAAGCAACGGACGGCAGACAACCATTTCGCGCCTTTTTTCCTGGGTGAACACTGCAGACTCCATACCACGGCAAGCATGGAGCCCGCTCAGCTCAAGACAGCAGTCATGAACATTGTAAATACCTCACGCCTTATCGTGCAGTTTATGCTGAACAAGAACCTGGAAAACCAGGCGGAGAGGAGCAGGCAACAGCAGCGCGGCGACGACAGTGATGAGGATATAGACATGGAATTCTATCGAACCGCGGGACCCGGTGCTTTGGAGATCATGCTGTTAATGGGGCAGGTTATAGGCATGGAACGCCGATTCTGGGCCCGGGAAACAAGCACAGACTGGTGGGACCGCATAGTGTTGCAGGTGTGGGACGATTCCCAATGGCTGCGGAACTTTCGCATGCGTAAGGGCACTTTCATGGAACTTTATGACTTGCTTTTCCCTGTCCTGAAGCGCCAGAATACCAGGATGAGAGCAGCCCTCACAGTTGAGAAGCGAGTGGCAATAGCCCTGTGGAAGCTTGCAACGCCAGACGGCTACCGGTCAGTCGGGAATCAATTTGGAGTGGGCAAATCTACTGTGGGGGCTGCTGTGATGCAAGTAGCCAAAGCAATCACTGAGGTGCTGCTACACAAGCTAGTGACTCTGGGAGATGTGCAGGTCATAGTGGATGGCTTTGCTGCAATGGGATTCCCTAACTGTGGTGGGGCGATAGATGGAACCCACATCCCTATCTTGGCACCGGAGCACCAGGGTACCCAGTACGTAAACCGCAAGGGGTACTTTTCAATGGTGCTGCAAGCACTGGTGGATCACAAGGGACGTTTCACCGACATCAACGTGGGGTGGCCGGGAAGGGTTCATGATGCTTGCGTCTTCAGGAACACTACTCTGTTTAAACGGCTGCAGCAATGGACTTACTTCCCGGACCAGAAAATAACCGTTGGGGATGTTGAAATGCCAATAGTTATCCTTGGGGACCCAGCCTACCCCTTAATGCCATGGCTCATGAAGCCATACACAGGCAGCCTGGACAGGAGTCAGGAGCTGTTTAACTACAGGCTGAGCAAGTGCAGAATGGTGGTAGAATGTGCATTTGGCCGTTTAAAAGGTCGCTGGCGATCGCTACTAACTCGCTCTGACCTCAGCCAAAGAAATCTCCCCATTGTTATTTCTGCTTGCTGTGTGCTCCACAATCTCTGTGAAAGTAAGGGGGAGACCTTTATGGCAGGGTGGGAGGCTGAGGCAAATCGCCTGGCTGCTGATTACGCGCAGCCAGACACCAGGGCGATTAGAAGAACACACCAGGAAGCGCTGTGCATCAGAGAAGCTTTGAAAACCAGTTTCATGACTGGCCAGGCTACAGTGTGAAAATTCTGTTTGTTTCTCCCTTCATGAAAACCAGCCCCCTTTATTGACTCATTCATTCTCTGTAAGCAACCCACCCTCCCCCCAGCTTTCTTTCAAAGGAAATAAAGTCACTATCGTTTAAAAATCATGTACTCTTTATTAAGTGATTATAAACATAGGGAGAGAACCAAGAAGGTAATCTGGGTGAGGTTTGGGAGGAGGATATGAGGAAAGTATAAAGCCACTGCTCAAATTCAATATAATGGCAGCCTTTTGGTTGGGCTGTCCACTGGGGTGGAGTGGGAGGGTGCACGGAGCCTCCCCCCCCCGCGTTCTTACACGTCTGGGTGAGGAGGATATGGAACATGGTGAGGGGGGAGGGAGGTTATACAGCGGCTGCAGTGGCACTCTGTCATCCTGCTGCCGTTCCTGAAGCTCCACCGCCGGAGCATGTCCGTTTGGTCACGCAGCAGCCCCAGCGTTGCAGCCTGCCACCTCTCATCTCGAGCGTCCCTCAAGACCTCACGTTCACTGGCATCTTTCCTAAATTTAGATACAGTGTCCTTCCACTCATTCAAATGAGCTCTTTCATTGCGTGTGGATTCCATTATTTCTGTGAACATGTCGTCTTGCGTCCTCTTTCTACGACGCCTTATCTGAGATAGCCTTCGGGACGGAGGAGGGAGGCTTGAAAAATTTGCAGCTGCTGTAGAGAGGGTTGAAAGAAAGGAGTGAATTTTTTAAATTGATACATTTTACAGAACAATACTTATACTCTTTCATGGTGAAAAACACTATTCACATTACATAGCACATGTGATTTCAGTACTAGGTCGCATTTTCCATCTTAATATTGAGTGCCTGTGGCTTTGGTGTTAGAGATCACAGACGCAGGTCCAGGCAACAGAATTCAGCTTGCAGGCAGCCATGGTAAGCCATTGTCTTTCTGCTTCTGTGCCCTCCTTTCCCACATACCAAGCAAAGCCTGTTGACTGCTGCGGTTTTCCTGTTTAACCATCCGCAGCAGAAAACAAACTCCCCCCCCCCCCACCATCCAATTCTCTGGGATAATCGCTGTATCCCTCCCCCGACCGCGTGGCTCGTAACAGGGAAGATCCCTGCAGAAACCAAACTAACCCCCCCGCTCCCCCCCTCCCGCTGTGAATTCCCTGGGATGATCAATGTACCCCTCCCCCCACCGCGTGGCTGGTATCAGGGAAGATCCCTGCTAGCCAAACGCGAAAAGCTCTGGGCCAATTTCCCTCCCCCCCCCCGCGCTTGGCTAACTGCAGGGAAGGATTTCTTATCAGCCACAGGCAAACAGCCCAGTAGGAACGGCCACCTCTGTCCCCTTAATTAAGTTCCCGTATTTCAACAAAGTTACCATGAGCGATATCACTCTCCTGAGGATTACACAGCAAGATAAAGAACGGATGTTGCTTGAATGCCAGCAAACACCGGGACCATACGCTGCCAGGCTTTGTCAGGCAATGATACCAGATTACTTGCTGCAAGCATGGCGTGGTCAAGTGTCCTACCATGGAGGATGGAATAAAGCGGCACTGCCCAGAAACCTTGTGGCAAGGCTTTTGGAGTACCTCCAGGAGAGCTTCATGGAGATGTCCCTGGAGGATTTCCGCTCCATCCTCAGACACGTTAACAGACTTTTCCAGTAGCTGTACTGGCCACGAATGCATCCCAAGTCCTCAGGGCAAATTAATCATTAAAAAACGCTTGCTTTTAAACCATGTTTTATATTTTAAAAGGTAAACTCACCTGAGGTCCCTTCCATGGGGTCATGGTCTTGGCTACTGGCTTGGGAGGCTTGGGAGGGTACTTCAGTCAGGCTGAGAAAAAGATCCTGGCTGTTGGGGAGAACGGAGTGCTGGGTGCTCTCTGCAAGCTCGTCCTCCTCCTCCTCTTCCCCATCCGCAGAATCCTCAGGTGTAGAGACTATCCCCGACCCGGATTCCACGATCCCAGGTGGGGTAGTGGTGGCGGCCCCCCCTAGAATTGCATGCAGCTCGGCGTAGAAGCGGCATGTCCGCGGCTCTGACCCGGAGCGACCGTTTGCCTCCTTTGTTTTTTGATAGGCTTGTCTGAGCTCCTTGACTTTCACGCGGCACTGATCTGAGTCCCTAGTGTGGCCTCTCTCCATCATACCCTTGGAGATTTTTTCAAAAGTTTTGGCATTTCGTTTTTTCGAACGAAGTTCTGCTAGCACTGAATCCTCTCCCCATATAGCAATCAGATCCTGTACCTCCCGTGCGGTCCATGCTGGTGCTCTTTTTCGATTATCAGCCTGCATGGTTACCTGTGCTGATGAGCTGAGGTATCTGTGGTCACCTGTGCTCTCCACGCTGGGCAAACAGGAAATGAAATTCAAATTTTCCTGGGGCTTTTCCTGTCTACCTGGTCAGTGCATGCAAGTTCAGATTGCTGTCCAGAGCGGTCACAATGGTGAACTCTGGGACAGCTCTCGGAGGCCAATACCATCGAATTGCGGCCACACTAACCCTAATTCGAATTGACAAAATCGATTTTGGCGCTACTCCGCTCGTCGGGGTGGAGTACAGAAATCGATTTTAAGTGCCCTTTATTTCGAACTAAATGGCTCCGTTGTGTGGACGGGTGAAGGGTTAATTCGAATTAACGCTGCTAAATCCGAATTAAAGTCGTAGTGTAGACCAGGCCTAAGAGAGGTTTCCCTTTACATGTCTTATTTGAGTTTACTATCATCTTTAGATATCTTAGACAATTGATTCAGGGGCATTTCAATTTTATTTCTTAGGAGGTTTTTATGGTTATTGCTTCACCACCACTTAAGTGCTGATTTGGAAAAACAAATCGCCCATTGCTATGGGTTTACTGAAGCTTTTTTTTTTTGAGTGAATTCTCTATATCTACTTAAAACAAAATCTTTTAACAATTTTCAAGTTTCTCTTTAAGCAAAATAATCATGTAGAAACTTCCATGGTTGGAACTGAGGGGGAATTGCGGGGTCTGCTGCACTTCCTTTATATTAAAAGAAGGTAAGTAAAACAGCTTGGCTGCTAGTACAGGTACTAGCACATTGGACAAAAGTCATTGCTGATCCTGCCCCCACTCCTAGCAGATGTGTGATCTAAGGATTTCTGACATGCCAGTGGAACCTCAGAACTTCAAAGGAACACCACCACATTCCACCACAGCAGCAGAAATATGCATAGAGGTGGGGAAATGGAAGTTTCTTGTTCCTAAATATTGATTGCACATGTCTGAGGAATGTCTGTTAATGCAATTATACCTTCTCAAAGTTTTTAAGGATCTAAAGATTCTGAGAGAAGTGCTTATAAGATCCTTAGAGCTGTCTTTTATGTGCTTAAGGTGGGAAGAGATAACAAGGGGCTACATATGCAATTGCTTCCAAAGCCATTATCCTTGAGGATGGTGTCATGCTCCCAGCAGTGCTGGGGGGACATGGGCCTGACCAGCCCCTGCTTTACCCTTTTACAAGGGTGTGCTCCCATTGCTCTGGTTCAGCAACCCCATCTGGAACTGTTTGTGCTGAATGCCGCCCCAGATCATGTGCACTGAAAGGACAAGGACTGGGATAGCTGCAGATCCAGAGGGAAGGTGACTTGTGCCATTCTCCAATCCTCTTGCACTCACGTGCAGCTCCCCCCCCCACCCCCCCACCCCCGAGTCTGCGTGGAAGCATGGCCCTCATGCATGCCTGAATAACCTTTTGTAGTTACCTGGCTTCTCCTGCTAAGACAAGCAGTGTTTAAGGAAATGGTTGAGCCTGGTGTGAATCAGTCTTTCTAACAGAGTGAGATTTTGTGACATAGTGAGCTTGTTTTAATAACAAATCAAAAATGACAGTTTGAGGAAGATGGAATCTGTCTTAAGATGAAGAGCACCCTGGAAATGTAAGATGGGCCACTTAAAATCAAATAAATCATTAGATAAGGCAGCAAACTGCTAGGGCTGTAGTACAGAGCTGAGTAAATAAAACACTACTTATAACTGACTTTAGTAGCACACAGTGCAGCTGTTATTTACTGAAGATGTCAGTTATTTAATTATAGTTTATACTAGAAGATATTCAAGGTCATAGTTGTGGTACTTTCTTAATTACAGTCTAAGCTATAAAAAACAGGACATTTCACCCTAGGGAACCCACCCCCCCAAAAATGGCTGTTGCCACTTTAAGTAAGTGAGCACTCTAGGCTATTTGCTGCAAAGATGGGTGTCAGTCTCTAAATCAAGGAAGGTTCAAGCTTTTCTCCTCCTGACAATTGCTCTTCCATAGTTTGCATTGTTGACTAACAGGTGACACAGAATCAGCTTTGCAGGAAGGACAAAAGCACGTTAGAAGTGCAAGTAAAAATGTTCTTCCAAACTTTGCCCAATAAATAAGCAAACCAGAAAAATATGATTTGACACCAGATCTGTTGTAAACCGTGTTTTCATATGTGAGCTGCCAAGCTGAATCAGTTGCTTTTCTTTCTTGTGTCAGACATGTGAACCTTTTCTTTCTTGTGTCAGACACGTGAACTTTTCTTTCCTCTGTGGGCAAGGGTTCAACCTGGCAAGAATAAACTGCCTAGTAGCTGTTATTTTCCTAAGTTTAAATGCAATAAAGAACCCTTTTTATTATTCCTCATATTTTTTTGCTGGAAACTGACCAAAATATAGCTGTAGGTAGTATTGAGGTAAGTGTATTTTTTTCTCAGCACAATATCTGGTAACATCTGCCCCAAGGTTACTGAGGCTAATTAAAACCTATGCATTTTAGTACATTAAGGCTTCATTATAAGAAGCGATGGGCCAACACTAAATATTTTACTTAGTGAGGTATAACCTTAGATGCCATTAAAACATGCACAAGTAATGAAATAAATCGATCCACTGGGTAATCCAAAGCGTGTGAAGCTAGTGTTAGGTATTTAAAGTAATTGCCTGAAAAAATATCTTCACGTGAAATGGAGAAGTATATCCCTGTTTGGCTTCAGCATCACTGCCATTGCATGGAGACAAAATGAAATGAGGAGAGAGAGTACTGCTTCTTAACTGTTCACTGGACTCTTTCACTCTCTTAATCTCTCTCCACTTAATCCCCTTCTCAGCCCCCTATTTCAAATAACCGATGTACGGTGCGGTACTGAAATGTTAAACATGCTGTTCTGCCTATCTAGAACGCAAGGGGCTTGATTCATTACCACTCTATTCTAGTTTTACACACTGGCTGTACTGCTGTGAAACTGGAATAAGGCAGTAGTGGAAAAGGCCCATTTATCTCAGCTGTATTCAACACCACTCTAGTCTGGGGAAGAGACAATTCCACTTACTATGAGTATATTTATTTCTCTTATTCCTCAGCCAGTCCTTACCTATATAATTTAAGTCAGATACATAATAAGGGACATTTTGAGATTAATGTCATAATTCTGTAGACATTTCATTATAAAAAATTAGGCTTCCACCAATATAGGTTCATAGACCTTAAGGCCAGAAGGGACCATTGTGATCATCTAGGCCAGGGGTTCTCAACCTTTTTCTTTCTGAGGCCCCCGAACATAATATAAAAACTCCACCGCCCACCTGTACCACAACAACTGGTTTCTGCATATAAAAGCCAGGGCCGGCATTAGCAAGCAGGGCAATTGCCTGGGGCCCCATGCCACAGGGGCCCCTGCAAACCTACATTGCTCAGGCTTTGGCTTCAGCCCCAGGGTGGCAGGGCTCAGGGCCCCAGGCTTCAGCCCATGTGAGTCTAACGCTGGCCCTCCTTGGACGACCCCCTGATACCTGCTCGTGGCCCCCCCAGGGGGCCCTGGACCCCTGATTGAGAACCACTGATCTAGGCCGCAGAACCTCACCCACCCACTAGGGTCAGTTTGTTTGGTTATATAGCCCTGCTCCATTAGAAATTGTAACACAGGGACATACTAACAGCTGCTGCTGATGATGTTTACTGTTTCTGTAGTCTTTTGTGTGTTCTGAAATCTTCAGAAAAGAAATATGCTATTTCGTGATCCTACTCACAGGATCCAGAGAGAGTCTTTGCCTGCTCATGACAAAAATTAATCATTGTAATTGTGCAATGTCTTCCTTGTCAAACGTTCCTGAATCTGCAGTTAAAGGACAACTCTAAAGCTTGGTTTTATTTCCAGTGTGATTGCACCGGTGTCTCCTGCTTTACTTTTAAAAACGAGAGTGCATGACAGTGAAGGATTATTTAATTACTTGTTGATTGCCAGCAGTGTACTCAGCTCTGTGAAGAACGTAAAGATTATTGTCCATTCCCCAAGGACTCTTAGCAGACTTGAGTCCTCAATACAGTTTCCCTCACACAGGTTGTCAGTGGGCTTTCATCTTCCCATGCATTATCTCTCATGGCATTCATATAGCACTTAGCATAATGAGGCCTCAATTTTGATTGGAGCTTGTAAAGGGAACTTAGCACCTAAGTCCACATATAGGTGACACTGGCATTCACGAAACCACTGCAGAGCTGCCACCTAATTCTCTAGGTACCTAAAATCCCTACACACTTACGTTTCTATTTTTATAGTCCCCAAGGCACCTAATTTGCAGCATCTGGGTGCGCACAGCTGCCTAAATCCTGACACTACCAAACAGCTCAGCAGCTCCTAACTCACCCCTAAGCCCTAGCAGGATTCATAAACTAGGTGTTCCCCTGCCTGTTTTTCCTTTGGCCCCAGTCTGGCTCTGAACATGCCTATAATGGAAGGAAGCAGCAGTAGTGAACCTCCTTTAATCCAGTGGTTAGCGCACTCACCTTAGATATAGGACACCTGTGTTCAGTTCTCCCTCTGCCTGATGTGGAGAAGGGGTTTGCCTGGGTCTTCCACTTCTAATAGAACAGTGTTTCTCAAACTTGGGACGCCGCTTGTGTAGGGAAAGCCCCTGGCGGGCCGGGCCGGTTTGTTTACCTGCCCTGTCTGCAGGTTCAGCTGATCGCGGCTCCCACTGGCTGCGGTTCGCTGCTCCAGGCCAATGGGAGCTGCTGGAAGCAGCGGCCAGTAAGTCCCTCGGCCCGCGCCACTTCCAGCAGGTCCCATTGACCTGGAGCAGCGAACCGCGGCCAGTGGGAGCCGCGATCGGCCGGACCTGCGGACAGGGCAGGTAAACAAACCGGCCCGGCCTGCCAGGGGCTTTCCCTACACAAGCGGCGTCCCAAGTTTGAGAAACACTGTAATAGAACTACTGAGCTATGGGGTATGCTCAGCTACATATCTCTCCTATTGAAGCTGTTCCAGTTTTGATAAATAAATATTGATTGTGTCAAAGAGTAAGAGTTAGAATAACTCTATAGTCTGGTGGTTTGGGATACTCTTCTACGAGATGGAAGACCCAGGTTCCAATTCCCCTGCTTCAAGTAATATTTAATTATTTATACACAGCTTCAACAGGAGAGACTTAGACTACCCCATAGCCCAATGGTTAGCTAGTATTCACTTGGGAGGTTGGAGACCCAAGTTCAATCTCTTCTCCACCTCAGGTAGAATGCGTGTTTGAATCCAGGTCTCCCTCATGCTGGGTAAGGGCTTGGGCCCTACCCCTCTCATTGGCATTTCCTAGCTGCTGATTTAGGCAGGCTGAGCTGCTGGCTTTTTGTGAATCCCGTTCCTAGGCACCTAAGTCTTCCCATGCATTGTATAGGGACCCTGGGTGCCTGACTCAGGGTTGTGAATTCCAATATGTGGCCTGCGTGTTATAGTGCCTAAGTACTACTGTAGTACAATTAATAATTATGCCTTCATGGGTGGAACTGATTGGCTCAAGCAGGCAGAGAATGTGGGTAATAAGGCATCAGTTGTGGGGTAGGGGAGCTGAAGACAATAATATATTTGTCTTTTTGATCCCACATTTACCATTACACGCACATCTTTTCATTGCTTTGGTCACCTCTCAAGCATTGTGTACAGCAAGGTAAAAATGCCTTAGAGCAAAGCCTCCTTTGAAATTAAAAACCAATAATTCATGAAAACTATAGCACTACATCACATATAACAAATTCCACTGTCTGAAACTAAAAAAGATGAAAAACATATTTCCCTGTGCTGATCCTTAACCCCTTTGCTACACACACTTCACAGCAGCAACCATTTCATATTTATAAAGCACCAATTCTATTATGTTTCTACAGTTATATTGTTCTGTACTTGGGGTAGTTGAATCTTTGGGCAGGATTAGGGTTCATTTCAGCCTTTAATCAAGAACAACTCCTGTTTGCTGAGTGGGTTAAGACTGAGGCTTCGTGCAGGAGACACCATCATAATTAGTTCCCCAGACTTTTCTTATTTTTGTTTAATAGCTCCTACATAGTCTAAAATAATATTTGTATCAGTATCCTATTGGTAAAGATTCAAGCAGATGTTTTCATGGAAATGGCTGTCCCAGGTAGTGAGATTGCAGACTGAAACACTACCTTGTGTGCTGTGCTGATCTGCACCAGAGTTTACTTCCTGGCCACTGCTTCATATATATCATCAGTGATGTGAACGAGACCCTTCCCTGCTTTACTCATAGCAGGTATAGCTTAGTTCTGAGGTACAGGGCTAAGGAAAGCTGCAGAAGAACCTTTGGTGCAAGAAACACAATCATAAAAGTCAGCTGCCGCTAAGAATTTTATGAATGTGCCTGGAACCCATTGTCAGATTGCACTATCTGAGCACATGACAGCTCTGCGGTGTTTTGATTCCAAAGCTCTAGAGAAAAGTTTGTGTACTTATAGGAATAATACTCTGCACTTACAGTATTTAGCACTTTTAATATGTACCCCTTAATGTGCTTAACACAAATTAGGTAAGCATTATTTCCCCAATTTCACAAATGAGGTAGTTGTGGTGCAGAAAGAATAGAGGCCAGATTTTTAAAGGTCTTTAGGCACTTAAAGATACAAATAGGCACCTAGTGGGATTTTCAAAAGTGCCTACACGTCTGTGGACACCTAAATACCTTTGAAAATTTGGCCCTTAGTGACTAGCCCATAGTCCTAAAGCAAGTCAGTAACAGATTTAGGAAGAGGAACCCGATTCTGCTGACTCCCAGACTGGGACATCCTTGTTAGTAGTCTTTCCATTGTTGAGAGCCATTGCAATAGGAGTCTCTCAATTTACTTCTATAGGCTTTGGATCAAGTCCTTAAATATTGATGATCGGGAAAAGAAACTGGACACTTAAACCATTGATTTCTCCGTCTTTAATAATATTCTTTTTCCTTGGACTGATATTCTTCCTTTAAAACATTTCAGATCTTGTTTATTCTTAGGAGTGCTTGAGTATGAATCTGTTTTTAATACAACATCTAAAAAGGGTGCCACAGGACCCTCTGTTGCTTTTAACATCTAAAAACAAATTTGTGTTTTTAAGATCATTTGGCCACCCCAGACTTCAGAGGCAAAATAGTTCTAAGGTAATAAAATCTTGTGAAATGATGAAGAAAAATAAAGAAGAATGTTATTTTTTGAATCAAGACACTATAAAGCAAACTCCCACAATTGCCTGCTTATCTGAAGCAACTGCGTGCCAAGGAAAAATTAGAGTACTTAGGACTGCATACTGTACTTTTTTTCTGCTACAAAGCAGTATGGGCCAAGTTCTAATACCCATACCCATGCTGTGAGTAATACTTGAATAAGTGGCATCACAACACCAGTGGAACCGTACACGTGAGTAACTGCTGGGGAAAGGGTTGTAGAACCTGTGCTACTCCATCCACAGTGACAAAATGAAATGCAGCCTTCAGCACTCTGATTTTTCCCTTGTAGGCTGTTACCTCCAGTAGGCAGTTATTCATCAGTTTCCTTTATATCCAATATCAAGATAACCATTTCCTTCTTTATTTTTCCCCTCATAACTTCTCAAGATTATATGACCCTAGGACTACTTTGCTTCATCCCTCTGGTACCGATGTCAAGAGGGCTACTTGATGAGTAAGTGCTGCTCAATGTTGGTAAGGGTTACACAGTCTGATTTCTTTTTCATATCTCATTCTGAAATCCCAAGTGCAGTGTGTGCGGTATTCAATGTTGATGTGAGAATCCAATAAAGAGATGTATTGCAACATTATCACTTATTAAAATTCTGAGCAGGCAAGGTGACTTTCACCAAATTAAAGTACCAGAAGGCTTTTTACATATTGGCCTAATTTGGGTATTTGTATGTTTTTCTTTTTTTATAGATGCTTTCTGGTTTAGAAGCAAACAGGTACTCAGCCTGTTTCTTCATGTAGAGTAAAAGCCAAACAAAGGCATGTAATGAAATTCACGGTGAAAAGCAAACATGCTAGAGAGTTCAAAACCTCTGTAAAAAATAAGCAAAAGCTGTTTTTTACTCACTTGTTTGAGCAGGATACACATGAATGTCCCCTGACCTGCATATCACATAGAAGAAATAAGCACAAGTCTTAAGCTTTACCTTCCTGAATTCTGTACCAGGCTGCGATTTATTCTGAGAATGCTTCTCTTACTACTGTATTAGGGCAGGATTTTCAAAACGCAGATAAGAAGAGGGTGGCTATTCCAGTGTGCAACTAGTATTAAATTAGAATAAAATGATGCTTCTTATACCAAGAAGCACTGTAACAAGTTGTCGCTGTGACTCATATGCTCAGACTTCCTTATCAGTTACCCGTTTAATAGTCTCATAAATGGTAGCTGCTGAGGTCCTCTTAAATTGTAGATTGGAATTGGTAATTCCAAGACTCGTGCAGCATCACTGCACAAAAGCACATACCAATTACTAATATGCATGGTGGCTTTGGAATTGAATTTTAGATCACTTTTTCTCTCCGCTGCTCACCTGCACCTGTGGTTCAGGAATTTCTTTCTTTCAGCAGCAGTTTAATTTTTCGTTTCTCTGGTATATCAAATGTACAGCATGAACCAACTTCTTCCCTCAGAGACATGCATACAACTCCCATGTTGTGTGTGTGTGTGGATCTAAGTATTCAATTTGGCCTAGTGTGCACAAAGCACTGGCTTTTGATAATAGCTTGGTTATTGCATAAATAATGCTTTGGAATATGTGACATTCTATACCTTGGGGGAGAGTCCTGGAACCCCCATATTCCTCATTTTCATATAATCGTGATCTTACCTTACGGGGCATGCTCTATATGTATCAGGTGAAAGGTTATGATCTGCTGAAAGTCATTTCTCTATCCATTAATGCATATGAAGTTATGAGAATTGTGTTGTATGGTGGTCACTAAAACATGCTGTAAGTTGGGGAATCAGCCAGATATAGGCTCCCCAGAGGCAACAGCAAAGAAAGTAACCAATATCTGTGTGGGGGTATCAATCAACCCATCAACAACCCCATTGTCCAGCAAGGGAGCTACAATGCAATTACTCACCCACATGAGGCCACACCGGGGTAATTGCTCAACCTTGCCTGGAGACTCAGCAGTGCACCCAGACATACCTAGACTTGTGTTTTCCAAGCACATGGACTGAGGGTATAAAACAGACACAGAGGCCATATGCTGGGCCCTTCTCCTGCCCCCACCTATGCTGCAAGCAACTAAGATGAGACAAGACTCCAAGAGAGAAGACTGGCCCAGGTTTAAGGAACAAACCTGTATATTAAGGACTGCAGTATCCACTGGGATGAGAAAAAATGCTTAATCTAGATGTTACCCAGTCTAATGGGGTTGAGAGTTTAGACTGCATGCTTATATTTTATTTCTTTTAGTAACTAACTCTGACTTTTTGCCTATCAATTAATATCACTTAAAATCTATCTTTTATAGTCAATAAATTTGTTTAATTGTTTATCTTTACCAGTGAGTTTGTATGAAGTGTGGGGCAAATCTGCTCAGGTTTTGCAAAGGCTGGTGTATGTCCACTTTCCATTGTTGAGGTGGTGAACCAATTAATAAATTTGCACTGCCCATCTTGAGCTGAGCAAGATGGTATATTCCTGAGGTACAGTGCTGGGAGCTGGGGGGATTTCGCTCTGGTGCCTTTCTCTTTGTGATTCATGAATGGCTTAGGAAGCATTTATGCAATCTGACTGGGTGTGTGGGGCTTCATATGCTGTTGTGCTGAGTGATCACCGCACTTGTCACTAACAAGGCATTGTGAGAGACAGCCCAGGCTGGAGAGAGTTTAGGGGGCACAGCGGTCCCACAGTCCCAGGCTGAACCCCAGGGAACCCGTCACAGAATGTATACACCCTCCTTCACCCTCATGGGAAAAAAAAAGGGCCAGTCCTAGTTGACCAGATGGGTAACAGACAAATTGAGCTGCCTATCTGGCGTCTAAGCCAAAGTCATTGGGAATCTTTTTCCATTTACTCCAATGGGCTTTGGATCCAACCCTTAGTTTCTATCTGGATGAGCTTAACTAATAGGTGGCATGCAGGGTGCTTTTAAAATGTCACTCTGTCATTTAGGAGCTAATCTAGTAGACCGCTTAAGTACGTTTGACTCTACAGAGGTGTGTAATCCCAGTGAAATGAATGGGACTACACAAGTGTTTAAAGTTAAGCAGTACTTTCACCCAGTTTACTCTTTGATCTGAGCCATACATTCTTACTGCAGAGTGGCTGTTTCCTTAGCTTAATGATGAAGTGTGCTGTACATGGGTGCCAACCTCAGGGCAGACTATCAAGAAACAGCACACGAATCCCAAACTGGTTATATGTTATATAGTTAGATTTCACCAACCAAGTAACAAGTGTGAACTCCTCAGACACTAGAACAGCATTAATGGGGAGCCACAGACAGTCCCCTTGGGTACTCCAAATTCTATCTTGCAACCCAGGCAAGCCTGCCTCTGTGATAGATTATCCCTTACACAAAAAACATCACAACAATATTCAGGTAACTCCCAGTCCCAAAGGACCAGTCTCTTAAGCCAGGTCAAGTGCACCCCAGATCTCTCAGCAAACACAACACTTGTAGCCAATCCTATAATAAACTAACTAAAGGTTTATTAACTAAGAAAAGAAACTAGAGTCATTTACAAGATTAAAGCAGGTAAACATATATACACAAATGAGATACAGTCTTGGGTTCTAAAAGATGATAGTAGCTGCTTTAAATGGCAAGCTTTATATGTCCTGTAGGGCTTACCCAAGCTAAAGAGCAGGGGACCCCCTTATGCTTAGAAACCTTTGCCCCTCAGATTTAAAGCAGCATTGGGATAACAGTTTCTCCTTATCAGGCATTTTTATTCCCTTCCCCAGTGTTTAAGCTGTGATGGGATGAGGGCTTGTGCATGTATCCTCTTCAGGGATGCGGGGGAAGCAATCAGCAAAGTCTTTTGTCCACAATGGTTTGTCTGATGTCTGTGGACCTTCTTTTTTTGGGGAGGAGATAATACCTCTTGTGGTAAGCTAGCATACTTGGTAATGCATCTCCCCTGACTGTGGGGGATTTACAATCTTAGCAAACATTTTTATCATTACAGAGCAAACATTTAAACATTACTCTTATAGCATGTGATACAGACCATTATAAGTAGGATTGACACATGCAGCATCCTACAAGCATTCCATAAAAGTCTAAAGCCTAAACAGATTCTTATAACTCCAATACCTATTTCAACAACACTAACACACAGGTGACCTAGACTGGTTTCCAGCTATGCATTTGTCAGTGATCGGTGAGGCCCAGGGCCTTGGCATGAGCTGACACCTGGTCGGCTGCTGTCACAGATATGACTTTACTACTTTTAGCCTGGTAAATGGCTTGTTCTTTTTGTTCCATTTAAGAGGATCCTCGTTCTTTCAGTACCAAGGTCTCGTATAGCTACAGAGCCCAATTCTGCTGTCACTGAAGTACTTTGCCATTGACTTCTGTGGGAGCAGCGTTATACTCCATAGCATGTGCCTTTTGCCTTAAATGGCAAAAAGATGATTGGGAGCAGCAACACCATATGATATCCTTTTCCTCATTAGAGCACAGAAATGTAATGTGTTTATTGGCTATGATTCTTTTTAGTGTTTATAGTAGCGAAGAAGTAACCATGTATTTTAAACAAGGCAAATTATTCTGCAGTATTGTACCTTTTCCCAGCAAGCTGTGACCAAGTATGAAATATGCAATTTTGACCATGAAATCTATCATCTTTCGCTCTGATTTTCATAGAGCCCTATGTATAAAAAATAAAATTCCTGCTTTTTACAAGGGGGAATCTAGGAAAAATAAATGGACAACAAAAAGAGCTGCCATAACTATAGTTTGCTTGGCATGTCTGTGCCCCAGGTGAACTGATTCGTGGCCTGGATTCAAAACCACTTTTCTGTTCTTTACTTACTACTCTGTGATTTCAACTATTTAGATCAGGCTAATTTTCAGCCCAGGGAACTGAAGAGTCATTATTCTCCAAAAATGTTCTCTCTCATGTGTTTAAAAAATGGTAACAAAATACTGTGTTTTGCCAGATGGAACAGTGGTGGGGCAAGGAAAATAAATACAGTAGAACCTCAGAGTTACCAACACATCGGGAATGGAGGTTGTTCATAATTCTGAACAAAATGTTTGTTCTTTCAAAAGTTTACAACTGAACATTGATGTAATACAGCTTTGAAACTTTATTGTGCAGAAGAAAAATGCTGCTTTTAACTATCTTAATTTAAACGAAACAAGCACAGAAACAGTTTCCTTACCTTGTCAATTGTTTTAACTTTCCCTTTATTTTTTTAGTAGTTTACATTTAACACAGTACTACTTTTTATTTTATTTTTTGGTCTCTGCTGCCTGATTGTGTACTTCCAGTTCCAAATGAGGTGTGTGGTTCATAACTCTGGTGTTTGTAACTCTGAGGATCTACTCTATCTGGAAAACTACCACATGAGAACACCAAACTATTTTTCTAAAATAAAACAATCTAAGAAACATTAGAGACATGAAATATGTTCTTTGCTACTGGCTATGTTCTTATACAAAATCTGCTGCTGAGTTCTTCATCTTCATGAAATACTTGATGTTCTTTGTTCTGAAGATGCCCAACAGTTGATGTCAGAGTCAGCTGTAATTATCTTCTTTGTCTTATTATTAATTATTATTATTATTTATTATATTTTATTTTATTTTTCCTGAAGGAATTCACTTTTGGATGATAGTCCTAAGGGTAAACGCACTTTTGTGGTAAGACTATTGCTCCATGTGATTTGAAGCTGCTTTAGCAAGGATCCTCAAAATAAAATGCAAATAAGTCTTCAAATACAAAGAAATGAAGATCTTTGTGTTTCCAAATCTCGCTGCTTGTACAGCATGTGGTGGAAGAGCATGTGCAAGCTGGGTAGGAAAAATAGTGAAGAGGGGCAAGATTGTCAGAAGTAATCATCACCCACAAATAAGACCAGATTATCATAAAAACTCAGCCAGACTTACAGAAGTGTTTAGCATCTGGCATCTCCCATTGAGAACAATCGGTGCTGAATGGTGCTGTGTAAATAACTGATTTTTTGGTTCACTGGCTGAACCAAAGAATGGCGGGGGGTGTGGGAATTGTTTCGGGCAGAATAAATGTTTTATTTGATCCAAAACAAAACATTTGGTTTGGTTTTGAGTTTTTTAACCTTTCTTCAATAAAATCGAAGTAAATTTTGAAGCAAAAATTTGTTTTATATTGAAACATTTTATTGTGTGTTTTTTTCTTACTGGAACAGTTCTGCATAAATTTACGTAACGTGTCAGTAAACCTGACTACATTTTTCGATGAAAAAGTTTTGTCCAAAAAATGTTGTCCCACTCTAATGCTGAGCACTTCTGAAAATTGAGCCGTTTTGTTTAGATACCTAAACAGGAGCTGAACTCTCTTGAACATTTGTCTCAGCATTTACATTAATACTTTTAAAGATGATTGTTGGAAGAGAACTAGGAGAGAAAAAAAAGTTATTGACCTTTTCAGCAAATCAAACACAGAATAAGCTTCAGAGTGGTAGCCGTGTTAGTCTGTATCAGCAAAAAGAACAGGAGTACTTGTGCCACCTTAGAGACTAACATTTATTTGAGCATAAGCTTTCGTGGGCTAAAACCCACTTCATTGGATGCATGCAGTGGAAGATACAGTAGGAAAATATATATACACAGAG